>NC_085978.1:9706969-10010000 GCF_910591565.1 Cydia splendana | reverse complement strand
AATGATATTGAACACTAATGAAATATCTGATAAACTCTACCCTGTCCTATAATGATGGCTACAGATAGGTTTTGTATACTACACAAAATTTATTTTCTACGATACTAGGTAAATGGGTAATAGGAACTAGAAATGATGTTGTAAAAAAAACCTAGAGATTCGTGTGACGTAATTAATGGATGACCCCTAAATACTAAGTTACAGATTGACAGACGAAATGTTTTTGAGTTACATGGGCCTAGGGTTATCAGATCCAAATTTGGCATTTCCTGACAAAATTCCTGATTTGCGAATTTTTTTCCTGACTCTCATATCGGAGGATTGGGGGGGGGGGGGGGTGGATCTAGCCGTAAGCGATAATATATGTATGCTGGATACATTGTTTAAATTTGATTTGTTTTGGATTTATGTAAGTAAATATGAATAATGTACCTTTTTAGGTACATATAGTAGTATACCCTATAATGGACACGGAACCAGTAATGGGACAAAAAAACACAATTCCTCTAAAATAAGTATATAAAAGTAGTTTATAAACACTAGATATATTTTTATCATAAATAAGAGTCCTAGAGCTGATTATGTTTGAATTTTTATTAAATTCGGTTATTTTTTAAGAAATGTGCGTCAACCCAAAAGTTATCGTGCCACTGAAAAAAAATATCACTGAAAATTCTTAACAACTTCGCTAAGAGAGGTGAGTTAATTTATTAAATTTTAATTAATTAATACTTGATGAAAACTAGAATGTGTTTTGTTAATTGCATTTACCATGAGATAAGGTATACAACACACTATGTTGTGACTCCACAGATGTAAAAAAATAGTGGTATTTGGCCCAATCCCATTATAGGAGCTGTAAAACTGCATACCTCCTATGATGGGACAATTGACATAATGATGCTTGCCATGCCATAATTTCATGTTTTAAACAATACAGAAGTAAAATGTAGTTACGAAATATGTGAACCAGGAGGTATTCTCGGACTTAGGATAAATTAATATCGTTTTTCCAAACTTTTATTTAACTTGCCTTGTTAGTTAGTGTCGGTCAAATCTTGGTAGCTGAATTTGACCCACTTTTCGATTTTCGATTCAGTTGAAATTTTGTGTAAGTACGTAATTAAGTATGCAAATCGGATGATAATGCAATATTATGATAACATGGACTTGATCTGATGATGGAGACAGGAGGTGGCTATGGAAACTTTATCGCAATAAACCCTAACTAATTGTGTTTGGGTATATTAGAATTGTCTCGATGAATCTAATACAATAATAATTGGCTGTGGAAAGAAAAATACATTCAGCGATAAAAGCTTATACCAAAACGTGATTTTTTTGCCATAACTTATTCCCCATTTCTATATTTTATACTGATAGAGCAATGTCCATTATAGGGGGCCCATTACTGGATCCACGTCCATTACCGGGGGCCCATTACTGGAGCTTTGGTGTCCATGACTGGAGAAAAAAAGCATAGTTTTAATTTGTTAATTATGTGGAAACTCATTGCAGTATCTTTGATACAACACGCCTAAAACATGAAAGGCGGATAGGACTTTCATCTTTTAACACGCTAAGCGGAGAGAGTTTACATGTACAAGGGAAATATCATAAATACTCCAAATTTCCTCTTAAATGTCCCATGACTGGTGCTGTTACTATACGTATTCCGGCCGCATTCCTGACAAACGACCAAAATTTCTGTCGTCTGGTAACCCTAGATGGGACGTAATAATGTTAGGAAACAGTATATCCGCAACGATAACCTATCTAATCGCGTGAGCATGCAGCAAGCAGAGTAAGGGTTGCTGCATAGAAGTCTTTATTTCTAGGCGATAAGCGTCCCGAGAAATATCTGAAGGCAAGATCAGAATTCTGTGCAAATAAAAAAGACCAAAACGAAAAAATATACTTTTATGTGTATACATTCGCCATCAGATATATCGGAGAGGCCAAGGCGCTCACAAATATCTGAATACTCCTCTATTGTCAAGGCGTTAGATTGCGTGTTCAGACCGTTTTGAGCACCTCGGCCTCTCCGATATATCTGAAGGGGCCCACAGATTACCATTTCGACGGACGATATCAGCCTGTTAGTTAAAAGCACGCACAAACGCAAAAGGTGACAGTTCCGAACAACAACAACGAACGTACAAAAAAACGTTTTGACACAGAAAAAAATGTTTCAATGTACAATACATTGAAATACAGTTTTTTTTTATTTAAATTAACTATTGCATCCTGAAACCGTTTTATTATTCGAATTCGTTACACTACTCTCTAGCCGCCCATACGTCAAACCTTGATGCCAAGCAAAATAAAATTTTATTTTGTCAACACAAAGTTCAAATTAGAATGGAACAGGAGACCTTATTATAGGTCTCTGGGCGGCTAGAGGTTACATTCAATCACTACACGGTTTTAAACGATAAGGGTTTGTGGCAGTTTGAGGTTTACTTTAATAAAACAAATGAGGATAGTAAACGCGGAAGTTTTCTCCTTTTATTAACAGACTGAAAGTAAGTAGGAGGTCGGAATCTTAACTGATCAGGGGATTGATATCTTCATTATCTTCTTCATTAAAGCTTTGTTTCCCTAATTTCAATTCAATTTCAGCAATTAGTCTGCAAACAATTATCTTGTCTGCCGACCACTACCGCTACATGCAATTTGCACTTGTAGACATGTCCAATCTGAACGGAATAATTAAATTACCCTTTAGACTGGGCCTGGGTTTAATAGTTTAACATTCATGCCGATTATAAAGAGTATCACTCTTAGCAATCTTGGCTTCGCATAGGTACAATCCCCATCAGATATATCGGAGCGGCCAAGATGCTCACAAATATCCGAACACGCCTCTATTGTCAAGGCGCTAGGAGTGTGTGTTCAGATATTTTTGAGCACTTTGGCCGCTGATGATATCTGATGGCGACTGTAGATGCGAACGAGTGGAATTAACGTAGTAATCTGTTCGAGAAACTGAAAACGGTGAAAAATAGAGATACTACTCCTAAAAATACGTGTGATACCGGTGATACCTCATTAGTTTCGTCATGATACCTACATATAGAAAAATGTATTCGTAGTATCAGATTAAATCTACGTAAGTAAATAAATAACATATACCTACGTGCTTTTGAGGTACGATAATATAATTAAGTGACTAAAGTTATACATATAAGTAGGTACTTACCTATCTTAAGTAGGTATCTTATAGGCTGATATCGGACTCATGACTATTTAATTTCAGACATAGTATTGGAATATATTTATAACCTCCCCTAAAGTCTGACAAATTTCAAATTTTCAAATTATTCTAATGTATTTGGTGTCAGTAAATAAAAGTTGCGGTGTAATGAAAATGTTTCTCTAAAACAAATTGCATCCAAGTATGAGTGGTGTCAGAACAATTTACTTAAACATAACAGCAAGCGAGCAGTTTTCAGCAATCCATCAAGTCGGCCGGCTAACTCCAGTTGAAACTTGGCGGGCTTTCGGTTAAGATACAAAATACTTAATCCAAGTTACTTTAGCATCGATCGTTTATCATCACAATAGGCTTTTTAGAACTTTGATAGGTCGCTAATGTACCGAACGGGAACAAATACATGTTTGAAACCTTAAGTGGTTTCGACCCATGACTATAGTTCGTTTTTTTAACATTAGTAAAAAACTATGCGTTCTTGACGTGTCTTTTAATTGAAAAACGCTTTTCAAAAATCAGTAACTATTATAGGTACCTACTTATGAAAGCAAAAGAATGTAAATAATCGTATATGATTCATAATTGTTACATATTTGCCGTGACTTATTTTCAAAGTGTTTTTCAATAAAAATACACGTCGAGATTGTTTACCTTTTTTCTAATGCTATAAAAAACGAACTATAGTTATCGATATATCTGGTACTAGATTTAGTTTCATCAGATATTAGTGAACTTGACTTAGTTACCAATACGAACATAAAAATATTTTTTAAAGAATCCTTTGCGACTAAATTTAAGTATATATTTTTATTAATACAGTTATGTATATTATGCACAATAAAGGAACATATTAAATATGTCTGTACCACTGCAGAGCACAGATGTCTCCTGTTGACATTTAGCAAAGTCCCACACTCCGTACCTATTTAACATGTTCTAGTTACCGTCCCAATTATGCCACGATAATTATCAAGCTCCAAACACGGAAGGTATTGTGGATTGTGGGAAGTTACGAGTACGAGTCACGACATTACTGTATTCATGTATAAGCTCAAAATGATATTAAAACCTGGAATTCATTGGCACCAAATGACATACCAAGTCAACTTTAGAGACGTTTTAATAACAAAGCTTCCGTGAGACACAGACATATTAAATATATTAAGAACACCGTCAACGCAAGCTCCCGATGACATCTCTCGGAGTGAAACATGTCGAGCGTGTTTCGACTTAAAATACGTGAGTGACCCGTTCTTAACTAATATATTTAGAGACGTTGGACAAAATTGCACGATTACCATCAACATGAGTATTGGGTTATTTATCATTTGACCCATAAGGTAAAGCGGTGCTTGACATGCTAATACTCAATAGATGACACCCTGTTGCACCTATACCTATTGTTAATGATGTACCTATGTTTAAAGATGACATGGACTGGGATAGTGACAAGCACTCGGGAGTCTACTTTCGTGATACAAACTAATACGAGTTTTTTTTTATTTAAGTAAGTAAGTAAGTAACACTTTATTGTATGGAAGAGAGGAATACAGGTACATCAGATAGAACATAAATATAGTACAAGGGCAAACTTATCCCCATTTATTTTAGAATCTACGTACAAAGTACATTGCGACTGGAAATGTAACGAAACAAGTCACCTAATTCCTGCGTACTATGATAAACTCGGTTGCGCGACCCGTAAGCCCCGGTACTCAATCAATTGTGACAAGAAATAATGATACGAGTAAGGGTAACTCGGGTAAAGTGCTAATATACTAATACGGTGGATTAATTGCGTACCCAGGACATTATACAAGAGTCGCTTGGCTTGCGCTGCGGTCGTAATAAATCACAAACTTTCTGCCCTTGACACTACATTAACCCTTCCTGGAGTGAACGAGCGCAGACGCCTACGTCTTATCAAATAACCATTATATTACACACAGAAAAAGAGCATTACTGCCTGGAAATTGCGCTCTTTTTCACAAAGCTTTGTTTTTACATAGGTAACTTATTCGTCATTGTACTAAACAGGACGTAATTACAAGTGACTTTAGTGGAATCAGGGTATCAGACCTACCTTAGTATCAAGTAAGATTTTCATTGTCTTAAAGACGCTTAATGGAATGCAAGAAGGTTTATACTCGCTTAAACACTGCCTACTGCTTGAAACAAATGTTTGTGACGTCGTCGTGACATATTTTTTGCGGGTGCGGCGTAATCATCTTTTACGTTGGCGATATCATTCAATGCCTCTCAAAAACGATCATCCATCAAGGAGCGTAAATTGGGTAGTTTGGTTACCTATCGCATAAATTAAAGTTCCCGTCGAATTGAGAACTACCTTCGAAATTTTAAAGTCGGATGAAGTAACTAGATGAAAATGGGTTGCACCTCGAATAATGAATAATGAATACTTTATTCAAATATGCGTTTTAGGACTTTATTAAATTCGTAAGATACCGCATAGCAGGCGGCGAGGGGTAATCATTTAAAGTAGTCTGTTTATGGTTTTTTTTATTATTAGATTAATTAGATTTGGTAGTAGGTACTTACTTAATATACTTCTTACGGACAATTTTTTACTAATATCGAAATTAGAATCATATATTTATCAACCATTTCAATACTCAGACTGCTTAAGACCAAACAGCAACCGACTTTTATTATTCCCTACTGCAATTTGTTAATACTCGTACACTTTTAATAGTTGAGATTTAGTATTTACAAATATGGGCCTGTTGCACAGAATTTTTACAAAATTCCCAAAATCTCCGAAGTTTTTTGTTTTATAAATAACTCTCATTCGCTCATAAAATCAGCGTTGACATAAAACACCGAGACGGCCACATCGACCATTATCTCCACCGAAATCAGGGCCGGAGTGGCAGGGCAGAGATTACTTTTATTGACACTTTCGATTCCTTCACACGTAGCCGATATAGGTACTTACAGTACAGACGGGTTAGCCTCCGTGCTACGCAGTGTGTAGTATTTAATCGGAAAGGAAAAATAAATACACTCTGTTCCTGAATCAAAGCCTTAAGGAAAAAATACACTTTTGATCAGATCAACACTAGCCAAGACAACTATATTTTTATCTGAACCAAAAAGTACACGCACTTGATCGGATACGTAGCATGACCTGCATGACAAAGATTGCTTTTGACACTTTCGATCCCTTTATATGTAGCCCATATGATATGATATATTCGGGTGTATATTTAGCCTCCGCGCGGAATAGATATATGTATGTACATTCAACTGCATAAATTCATGGACACTTAATGAATGAAATCCATTCATAAAGTGTCCGCGCACTTTTACAGCTCGCTTTAGATGGTATTTATAGTTAGTCGAAAAAAAATCCGAAGAACAAAACATAAAAAACAACACTATTTCTCAGATCAACACTAGCCAAGAAAACTATACTTTTATCTGAACCGGAAAATCCAAGCACATGATAGTTTAGCATTATGTGGGACACTTTCGATCCCTTCACATAGCCGATATGTTCGTATACTTAGGGGTAGTAGTCTCCGCGCGTACCCGCCGCTCGCGACGGCCGCGGCGGGACTGGCTCGAGCCTCCTGACGGCTCTACTGCCCTGGTACTTACGGCATTAAACTCCTGTCCATAGGACCATGGAAAATATCTGATAGTACTAATTATTAAATACAATAAGGGATTGAACTGTATTCTTATAAGATCGTTTAATAAACAGTCGACCATACGCATACAGAATAAAAAATAAAACAAAATTTCACTTAATTTTGCACTTTCAACTAGAATTTATCAGAGTACCTAACTACTGAAATGAGTCAGTTGGACTCCTCCGACATATCAAAGTATCAAAAAAATTATTTAGGTATTTACAAAGGTCATTCATTCTTCATACAATTTGACACTGATGGGTTCGTTTTGACATTTTCATAATCGCTCTGCTTATGAATTTCAACTTCCATCTCAGATTTCCATTTCCGTTCCGTTTCTAGGAATAACTATGCCCAGGTACCTATTCTGTGACACTGAGGAAAATTACAGCTCCGTTGAACTGAAAATATAGCTGAAACACGTTATTTTACGTCCCGGTAACCTGATAAAGCTCACTCGATAGGTTCCGGCAATATGCGAAACAATTCTGCAGACAGCTGTTCGAAAGAAAAGAGCTGCCTAGGTACACTTCAGAGCAACGAAAACGAGTCATTCTTTACACAAATTCCGTGTAAAGTAACCCGTTATCATGGCTCATGAGTTTACATCTCACACATAAAATGATTTATTAGACTGGAAGCAATTATCGTTAGTACGGCGCTGTTAAAGTTAACGTCACTTGAAGTCTTTCTATTGGCCGTGGAAGGCGTGTTACAGTTTGTTTTGACTTTTGAAGATGCTCTTTATGGACCCTTTACAATTATAGGTCATTCGCAATTCTTTGATGTAAGATTACTTTGTCATTAAAAGTGACAGTTTCTGTTGCCATCTCAGCTTTAGTTAAAATTAAATAATTTGGCAGCCCGTATCATCCCGCCCGTGCATCAATTCGGGTAAATACAGTATCTAGACACGCGGCAGCGTGTCAAGCCAAGTTCAAGCAAAGGAACTGGCTAGCCAGCGCCGAGTGTAATATTACACGAACCACTTGGTGCCACTTTTGACCCTTCTATAATTCAAAACCTCTTTAACGTAAACACATAAAACTACGTGTGTTTAATTATATCCATAAGGACATCTAGAAGCCCAAATTTCATGAAGCTAGCTCAAACGGTTATAAAGATATGAAGGTCAAAAAGTCCTAAATTTTAGCACTGACTGACTGACATATAGTACCTAAATCTAACCTACTTCCAGATGACCTAGAAGGATGAAATTTGGAATCCAGCTCGTTAATTGTGTGTAAGCGTAGGAAAAACCTAAAAATAAAAAAAAGTCAAATCTAACCTACTTTAAGATCTCACATTTTTTTTAAATAACAGCAATTGTTATAGGTATCCAATAAAGCAAAGAAATAGAGTTTAATACTTGTTCATAATGTTATTTTGTTCCTATAAATACATATTTGGATTTTGCATAGAACTTGGCACTCATTTAGATCTCCATTCTTTATGCGGCGAAGCCCACAGCCAAGCATAATTTATTGTATTGAACTTGGCTCTCCTTTTTTACATTTATGTTTTTGGTGGGTTCGTTTCTCTTAATTAAAGCTAGAATTATTAACAACACATAAATATTCTCATGTCTGCCTAAATATTTTTAACTCAAATCAGTGACTCAGAGCAGATAACATATAATGAAGAAAAAATGTGAATAAAAAGTGAATACCTACGCTGAAAACTGCGCAAGGAAAGTAATCCATCAAGTTGTCAGTGAATCTAAACTGTACATACGAGCATGCTATCTGTAATATCAAGTAGGGCCTGACGCCTGTGTAACGTACCATGATAATTCATGTCTTGCTTTAGTAGTAGCACAATTACAGATGTGGAAGTTCCGGATAGTTTCCAAAATGTTGGATAAGTTCTCAGAAATTTCACAGGAAACGAAGGAAAAAGAATTCGATGCCTATACAAAAATATGAGCATATTCTAAATTTCCATGTGAAAATAACGCAAAACTTTCCTAATCACAATGTCCACAATTACATTTTTTTTTCGTCATAATCGTCGTAGTCGGACCACTTTTACTTTTTACACTGTGGAATAGTGTTGCCCTAGCCATAGCGTTATATTTGTTAGGCTCATACTGACTGCAATAAGACCAGATTCTGAGAATCGTATAGGCTAATGCAATAAACTGTGTCTCTTGTCGGATCGAGTTGACTCTTAAGGGGCCCACTGATTAACAGTCCGCCGGATGGTATCTGCCTGTCAGTTGTTCGGAACTGTCAACTTTTTGTTGTAACTGAAAGGTCGATTCCGTCCGGCGCGGCAGACTGTTAATCAGTGGGCCCCTTTAGTGACTTGTGTTTATTGCAATTCTTATTGGTGTAAGACGAATGTATTGAATTTCAATTCAATATGCGTAATTGGGTATTAAACGTTGGCCCATAGGGCATTTGCGCAAATGGGCATTGAGCAAAAGTCTATAACGGAAACTGTTATTAAAAGCAATTCAAAATAATTCTTAATGATTTCGTACCTGCAGCTGTGGAAGAAAACCCATATTATTTCCAGCTTTCCTACTCATATGCTTTGCGCCATCGCCATTTAGTCAAATAGGAGCGAATTCCACATTCAACAAATGCTGAAAGTGACAAGCCTATCGCAGAAGCCATTCAAGCTTAACAGGATTAATGGTGTCACTAATGTAGAGAACGTCGCGTCAAATAAGTAACACTAAATGCCCTGAATTCCGGTAACTTCGTTATCGAACGAGCGAGCGAAGCGAAGCGAAGTTCTTACATTCGACTTGGGACACGCGGCCGGCTAGGGGCACGTCCCGGCGTTTTTAAGCTGAACTGTCAGAGGATAGTTTGATACTCAAGAACTTAAGTAAATTTGTCCTAATTTAAATGAAATTGGGTAAACGAATAGTCGAGGGCATTATATTTTAGTCATTAAATTATGAGCAGGCTCGATCAAGGGATTATTGAAATTGAAGAGCTTAGAAGGCCAAAAAGCGGTTTGTGAGAGGCTTGCTATTCTGGTCATTTTATTTGCGAAAACATGGTCGAGTTTAGTATCAAATGAAAGTGCTCGGTTTACACTTTTATACCATTTTGAAATAATTAGCAAGATAAACATGAAATAAAATAAACATAATATAGGTATTTGACATTTGTCAGAAAATATTTCGGCTTAGCACAGATACAGTTTATTTTAATTTCTATGGTGACTTAAATCCAGGGGAGGGATAGTCGTATATAAATCCCTTTATTCGAAAAAAATAGCGCCATCTATATTACTTAACGCTATACTTTTTTTTTAATATGGCTTCACTTTGATTCGTCAAAACGTCTTAAAAGTCTTGTATCCAGGACATGAAACAAACAAAAAAACATCTGATAGAACAGATTATTTATAGATGGTCAAGCAAATCTTATCAGTAGAAAAAGGCGCGAAATTCAAATTTTCTATGTGACCCTATCCCTACGTGCCTACTTTTTTCAAATTTGCCGCCTTTTTCTACTGACAAGATCTGCTTGACCAAGTATATCCATCGTTGCCATGGAGGCAATTGTCACAAAAAAAACAACTTAGTCAAATAAAACTCAAAATATTAAAACACCGTATTTATTGTCTGTACTACGACATAATTCAGATAAATAAAAATACTTACGGTTTTACTATGTTAAATGAAACAAAGTTTTCATACGCCATCATAGTTGCTGAGAACTTTATTACCAGAAAATTCAGAAAAATCATGGCGGGTAGATTCACAACCTGCTGCGTGTAATTTTGTTTCGTGGTCAATTGTGTGTTATTCCAGCCGATGAGAGTATGACAGTATGAGAGGTACCTACTTTATTTACATCAACAGTCAAGTTAAAATCCTAATCTGTTTTCGTGTATTAATAAATACCCTGAAGCCTTTTTTCAAAATCGAAGTTTTTTACGTTCGCAACATACTTAGACGGTATTTTTTATGCCCGGGAGGGGCCCCTGATATTGACGTTGATATTTCTGGTTCAGAATTACAGATGGCGCTTCAAAATGGATGCAAAAAAGTTCCACAAGAGGGCTCTCTTTGTCCTATATATTAATTATATTATACATACAACTCTTTGCTTAAATATATCAGTTAAGGGCTCCACAGACCTTGCAATAAATTCACGTAATTTTTGATCCATTGCCGCCTATAGTGCGACATAAAATATTAGAAATTAAATAAAATGGAACTCAAAAATGTCCATACTAAATTGTTGCCATTTGTAAGCATTTTACGTCAAAAATGTGACAGTTACGTAGAAAGTGGCGCCCTCATTTACTTTCTACTATTTTATGTCGCACTATATGAGTACCCTTGAGTACCTAAGTAGGCTCAGAGTAAATAACTAATAAGTAGGTGCAACAATGAACAAAGTCAATGGCTCTATATAATTTTTGGTTAACCGCGAGTTCTCAGTTCGGGGCGAACTACTAGTATTAATTAAATTTTATAATTACTTTGCAGTGAATAGATGAGATGGAAGAACTAATTATGAGCAACACCACAGTGACGGGCTCTGACAGCCGCTGGAAAATGTTCCAGCGTTGAAAAATAGTTCACTTCTGACAAGACTTGTTGAGTAATTTAGGCTTATGAAAAACCTGCTGAATTTCTCAAAACAATTTCGCAAGGGTTTGGAGATATACCTATTATAAATAAATAATCGCACAGGTAACATAAAAATCAAATAATTGTTTGAGCAAGAAAGATACCAGTATAAAATTCTAAGATAAGTACAGCAGGTTAGCGTGGTTTCAGGATATTTCAGATAAATAAGTACCAGCGTCACAGAGCGGCAATGGTTTCATTATGTAAATATTTTTTGTCGCGTAAACTATTCGCGTAATCAACGTACGTATAAGACCACTTGTTCAAACGAATTTTATACAACGTAAACGAATATTATTTCATACGGTACACGTATGAATAACGTTTGTAAAGTCTTAACTTAAGGTACATAAAATATCGCAGATTAATAAAACCACCTATGTTGACAGTGATCTAACATTTCGCTCGTTATGTTCAGAACTATCAACGGACGTCGGCCTGCGGTGGCCATTGTCTACTTAATGAAAACGTTGCAGCCATCATTCTGATATTCCGCTCCTCAGTGACATGCTACTATAATGAATCCCGGAATATGTAACAGTGATTGTATCTAATAGTGCCAACGAACAAGCTTACGAATAGGTAAACCATATATTGACGATACGAATCGAACGTCAGGGAAGTAATTCCCCTTCTCATCTTTTCGATATTAGCCATACAGCGACAATTGTTATACATATATTACCGCAGTCAAACAAACAGTCCTGACAACTACGAATCGTCCAACGATACAGTAGCAGCAAGCATTCCAATATTGTATACCGCTACTATTATACTTTTTACAGACTATACGGGACTGAAAACACCGGGTTATATTACTGACGCGTATAATTATCCATCTGTCTGAGTGCTATTATTTCACCCCTTGAATTTTGTAAAATACCAGGTGGTATATAATGATTAATGACTGAGGTGTCTATAATAAAGGTATCTAACTATAAGGAATAGTCCTTAGAATCTACCGAACTCACTGAAGAACACACTTTTCTACTGAGGTTTTTCAGTGGAATAAAATACAGTACAAGGGTGGGTTTTTTAAAGACATGATTATACAGGTCTTTCATGGATTTCATATTTCACAGATCACAGAGTTTTACTTACACAAATATATATTTGTTAGAACGTAGGTACCGGTAATAGATGCTACTTCCTAGTAAAGTAAGTCCGGTCTAATAATAATTGTAAAGTAGACAACAAGTTATAATCAGCCAAACCCGAACCGGCCTAAAATGATTGACGACTCGGACATGCCACTAAATTATTTACCGGAGATTGAGGGAATTGGGGATAGACGCCGGAAAATGGTGGAAGTTACTTTAAGGCTTACAAGGATACAGAAGTTTTAAAACGTTTAGATACTTATGTCATGTTTTCAGCCAAACTGTACCGTATTATCGATTGTTGGTAGGATTTCGTAATTGTACTTTATGGCAGTAGCGGCTTATCGAGAATCGAGAACAATAACGATTTAGAACGCGCGGTACAAATAAGTAGTGTAGCACCAGCAAACTCAACTTCGACCCAAAATGACCACGACGCGTAACGCAGGTAGCAGATCCCGCCGGCCCTTCCGCTAAGCGCCGGCGCCACGCAGTTTTTCTATAGTGCAACGGTCGTGCGTTCCAGTAATGCCGCCGCCATGCCATTTTTTCTCTACGATGCAATTGTCGCCCGCTCCAGATTCGCGCGCCAAACATCGGTTACACCCCCACCGCGAGGTGACGCCGAGCCCCGAGAGCGTCGCTTCACCCACGCGGTCAAGTAGTATAAAAGGTCGCCGGGTCACGACCCAAATCAGTTGACATCCCAGTCGGCTCCTAACTAGGACCTTGCTCTAGGCACGGCAGTCCCGAATCACACATTGCGTAAACCCTATATGGTCGCAATTCCGATTCACACGGCTGTCTACTAGACCAAGTCCTCCAAGCGAACTCCTTACTAATACGGAGCAAGCCCGTCCAGATCACACATTGCATAAACCCTCTACGGTCGCAATTCCGATCACACACGGTGTAACTCCTACCCTAGTAAGGCGTAAGCCCAGTGCGGAGTACGTCTCGTCACATCGTTAATTCGCCATACCCGTATCACCTATACGGTCGGTCGCCTACCTAAGTAAACGAACAGTTTGAATTCGCGTAGTGAACAGTGAACATATGTAACAAAGACAATTGTGCAGTGCTAGTGTCATTACGGACTTCATCATCGGTACTTTATAAGATAACTGTGTAACTATACTCTGTGTGTGTGCTCAATAAAGTTCTTATTGGAAGATCTGTCTTGTTTCTGATTAGCCAGGCCTGAACCCATCACCATCTAATAAGAGTGCCAACTAGGTAGAAACCATCTAACTAGTCAGCGCTCTCACGAGGGAACCTCACCATCACCACCTCGTGTTTTACAACTGGCGCCCAACTAAGTGGCCCTGGCTTCAGAACCCAAGACGAGAGCGCAGCACAGAGCGAAGATGGCCCTCAGCATGACCGAGGAGCAGCTGCAGCGCATCATCGCAGCGTTAGCACCGGCAACCAAAGGGGGATCCTTCGCGCAGTGCAGGGCGACGTACGACGGAACCGGCGAAAACGAGGCTGTAGAGACATTCCTCTCAGCGATCAATGTCTATAAGAAATTGGAAGACATTACAGACGAGAACGCATTGGAAGGGCTCACCCTACTACTAAAAGGGGACGCCGCTATCTGGTGGGAAGGCGCCAAGTCAGATATCAAAACCTGGACAGACTTCCAGAACCGACTTAGGCATGCGTTCGCTCCCAAGGTACCTGCTGACGTCCTGTATCAACGGATTATAGAGCAGAAACAAGATGCGAAGACCCCCACCGAGAAGTTCGTCGCGAGGAAGAGGGCACTCATAGCGCAGCTGCCCGCACCAACCCCGCCGGAGAACCATCAGTTACACATGATCTATGGTCAACTCCACCTAAGCATCCGGGAAATGGTGCCAAGAAGCTCATTCAACACTATTGAAGAGCTCCTGAAACTTGCGCGTAGCGCAGAAGAAATCCTACTGGAGAAGAGGCCCAGCTGGGAACGGAAGGTTCCCCCGCTACCTGCTATCAAGAACAGGAACGCCTCTGGACGCCTTCAATGTGATTACTGTCGCAAGCATGGACACGTGGAGGCAGATTGCCGAATCAAGCGGCGCCAACAATCATCGAACTCGTCCGCAGGGGGAGAGGAGAGCAAGAAGGCGCCGCCAGCAGTATCAGCACCAGCCGGGATCACTTGTTATGGGTGTGGGAAACCTGGCGTCGTTCGCAGCAAGTGTCCCACCTGCTCGGGAAAACCGCCCTCATCAGCCCAGGATCCGGAATTCAGCTTCTGGGGACCAGCCGCCCCGAGTGACATTCGACCTCGCCCTACGGTGAAATTCAAAGTTGGCAGAGTACCCGGGGTCGGATACATCGACACAGGACACTCGTCCGCAAATTACTTAACATTCGGTAGAGAATTAAGGACACCGGATGACGCATCCAGAGATCTACGACAGATCGTAACGTCAGAGAATTTTGTTCCAGAAATTACGCCAAAACTACAAATGGCAGATACCGTAAAAGAAGCTCGTGAAATGAGCGAAGAAAAAGAAGAAAGAAGAAAAGAGGCAATGGACAAAAAGCGCCGAGAAGCTCCGAAATATCAACCTGGGGATTTGGTGATGGTCACCAATCATGCGACTAGCAATTCAGCTCGTGGAGTGAGTGCGAAGCTAGCACCACGAAGCGATGGTCCCTACGTTATTCTGCAGCGCCACGGGCCAGCTTCATATGAAGTCACACGTAATGCTGACTCTCTGGAAAAGGTTGGGGTCTATCACGCCTCAGCACTGACGCCGTATCATGGGAATATGGACACCCCGCCAGAGCCGCTGCAGCCTATCAGAAAGCGAGGTCGACCAAAGAAGATGTCGAAAGCAGGCAAGGAAAAGGTGCTACCACTTACTGACTCCTCGTCGGGACGTCGTTGGAGCCAGAGGGGGAGACTGTAGCACCAGCAAACTCAACTTCGACCCAAAATGACCACGACGCGTAACGCAGGTAGCAGATCCCGCCGGCCCTTCCGCTAAGCGCCGGCGCCACGCAGTTTTTCTATAGTGCAACGGTCGTGCGTTCCAGTAATGCCGCCGCCATGCCATTTTTTCTCTACGATGCAATTGTCGCCCGCTCCAGATTCGCGCGCCAAACATCGGTTACACCCCCACCGCGAGGTGACGCCGAGCCCCGAGAGCGTCGCTTCACCCACGCGGTCAAGTAGTATAAAAGGTCGCCGGGTCACGACCCAAATCAGTTGACATCCCAGTCGGCTCCTAACTAGGACCTTGCTCTAGGCACGGCAGTCCCGAATCACACATTGCGTAAACCCTATATGGTCGCAATTCCGATTCACACGGCTGTCTACTAGACCAAGTCCTCCAAGCGAACTCCTTACTAATACGGAGCAAGCCCGTCCAGATCACACATTGCATAAACCCTCTACGGTCGCAATTCCGATCACACACGGTGTAACTCCTACCCTAGTAAGGCGTAAGCCCAGTGCGGAGTACGTCTCGTCACATCGTTAATTCGCCATACCCGTATCACCTATACGGTCGGTCGCCTACCTAAGTAAACGAACAGTTTGAATTCGCGTAGTGAACAGTGAACATATGTAACAAAGACAATTGTGCAGTGCTAGTGTCATTACGGACTTCATCATCGGTACTTTATAAGATAACTGTGTAACTATACTCTGTGTGTGTGCTCAATAAAGTTCTTATTGGAAGATCTGTCTTGTTTCTGATTAGCCAGGCCTGAACCCATCACCATCTAATAAGAGTGCCAACTAGGTAGAAACCATCTAACTAGTCAGCGCTCTCACGAGGGAACCTCACCATCACCACCTCGTGTTTTACAGTAGTCGTTTAAAAATTGAGCTTTACTTTTGTCAAACTTTCTTTAAAACTGTAATCGCCCACAATTGGGACTTTAGCGAAGTCTAATCATCATTAAATCCGACTTTTATTTCTTTTAACACATACATATTACATATATACTTATTAGTGGCTTTATATTGTAGGTGACTTTGGTAAAGTCAGAAAGACAGACTACGATGTAATGTGAGTTTTTAATACCTAATTCGCAATCTTACGTAAGAAATCCTGAAAAAGCCACTAATAATAAGATATTTATCAAAAGTGCATTTAAAACTAGCGGGGTAGTGCTCGTCTAAGTAACCTTAGTATATCGGATCGAATGTCTCAACTTGCATAAAAGTTATCCTCGGCAAATTGACGTAGTTTCAGAACAATCACTGCTTCCGACGAGTTATAGGAACTGCGATTAACTATCTCGAACTAGGAGGATAACACTCGTGTGTGTGTTATTACCTCCGTTTTTCCTACAGCATTTACAGCAAAGTTGTAAGTTGTTGATTGTCGGGATCGTGACGCCTTAGGTATGCCTTAATAACTGCATAAATCTGTATTAAACACCGTTGGATTTTAAGCTAAGGTTCTTTGCTTTATCAGAAGTGTTAAAAAAAATGCGTCACTACACTTTCTTGGAATGCCCCGCAGGACTACCGGTGGCGCGCTGCCTTCATCCAACTGTTTTCAGCGGTATTGACCGTCCACCTGGTTAGGGGCCTTAGAAGGCTGTTTTTTTCGTACCTAGGTACCTACTTGGTCGCTACTCAAGAAACTTTCCCACATGCAGCTGGATGTATTAATATTCAAAAATTGTAACTTAAAAAATGAGAGAAAATCTGATTAGATTAATTGGCTCCGTGCAGATTAAACGTCGTACTAACCGGACGTCGCACTAAAGTCTAAACGAACTGGCAATTTTAATATATATATATTTTTTATCAAAATAATTACATAATTTTGTATTTATTAATACTTATGCCAAAGACAAAGAAAAAAAACATTTCTTTTAAATAAGTATTTATTTACGTTGGTATTACAACACTTTGTCTTAAATGGAGACTTATGTGTTTAGAAGAAGCCACTTTTCAAGGTACGTGTACTCACTCGTCATCCGCAAATTACTCGAATCCCGTAAAATAAAAAGTAGTAATTCTTAGGGATATAATTAAGATGACGTTGTTTTATCACACAGTTCCTATGGCTATCTCCTGTGAGCTCGAAAGTACCTACCAAAATATTGCATTGTCACCCCACTTACATAATTATGTAGGTATGTGATGTTTAAAAAGCTCAATTGAATAATGGGAATTGGGTTTTATTTAGTTTGCAAGATTACGAAAAATCACAGGACTATTTCATCTTGCTGCGTATAGGCAAAGGGGACGGGAGTTGTGTGCGCGGGACGGAGTAAGCTTCTTACCAACAATTTATTTGTAAAAACTACGTCGCTCGTCGTTGTAACTTGTAACCGGATTTGACGGACGGAATTTGAGTCAATTTCCGTCGTTAAAACCGATCGGTCGTTATAAGCGGAGTTGTAATAAACGGTTGTACTTTCACACTAGCTCATACTGAAACCAAACAAGTGCCTATACTTACGTCGCTATAAGCGGTTGGTTGTTATATGCGAAGTCGTACTAACCGGACTCTACTCTACAAGTAATTTTTCATGAGCACATTATACATTATTAAGCCGTAACAAAAAGGGCGGGCGTTTCCATTACCGAATTGACGTATTTCCAATTAAAAAATGTTCTTTTAAACTCTCTTTTTCATTCTCGTCCAGAAAACTGCCAACTCACAGGGCTGATACTGGGCTATACAAAATGCTTTGCCCACAGAGAGTTGATTTCCGAACCTGCAAGAGCATAGATAACGAGGAAGCGAAAACGTATCAATTTAGGGAAAATCTGAGTGATTTATGGTGTTTCAGTTTAACACAGTACATTTTTGTATAAGACAGATATAGTGAAAATGCCCCATGCAAGGATAAAGTATAATTTGCGTCGCTAAAAGGTGTTAATTGAAAAATGTAGGCGCGGAAGGTTTCCCCTATAGATATATTGATTTTGCAGCTTTTATTGACGGGAATGGATGGCTAGACGCTAGCCTATACATACCTAGTCGTGAGTGAGCGTCAAACTTCAGTGAAACAATTTCCTTCGTAAATTAATTACCTAAGTATATGACAAACTTCAAGAAACTCAAGTCTTTGGAAAAGTTACCATGAACTTGTAATAAGCTCGGTCATATTTTAGTTCGTGACAACATTCTGGTACCAGGCACTTTTATTCCTACTTAACGATCACATTTAACACTAACTGGTGCAAAACTTTCGCTTGACTTTAAATTTAGCATTGGCAAGATACCTACTACTTGGAAATATCTCCGTGGTTAAAAATTAAGAGTTAAAATCATTGAAAGTATTGAAGCTCAAGAAAAGGACGTTATAACGGGTGAATAGCGATCAAAGTTGTATAAATACATATGTTGTTTGTTAGCGAGGTTAATGAGGCGACTCGAGTGGCGTTGACAGACTAAAATTCAAGCATAGCTAAGATACGAGGTATATGTTTAGGTTAACCCTTTAGTTTAGTGGGTAACGGCAAGATATTTGCCGTCAGACAACTCAGACATTTGTTTTTCTCAATAAACGCGTTGTTAGTTAATATAAATTTTAGTTCGCATTGCAGAATATACCTACTCGTACCCTACGAAAAAAAGGAGGGCTGATAAAAGTTCTTTCATCCCTTGTAAAAATGTTAATTATTTAGCAAGATCTTCGATATTATGATATTGCCTACATAATTTGAACAAAAATATCTATGAATAAAATTGGTTACGCTTGATTTTGTTGATAATCATAATTCTCATATTTCAAACGTCAAATTAATGTATTTAAACATTAAAATAACTTACTGTTTAATAAATTAAATTTCCCTATACTAAGTTTCAGTAGCACTATGAAAATTGGTACTTTTTGACATTCATTGACCGACAATGGCCGACTGGTTGAACTGAATGGCGAATGGTTATGGATATTGCCGTCTTGTAACTTGGAAATAACAACAGATGGAAAAAAATCTCGCTTAAAATGTATAAAAAAAATAACTTAGATCGTATGTGCTTGCAAATTTATAAATTATTGTTTTAAAAAAATATCATAAGGGGTTAAAGCATTTCAGTACAATAATACGCGTTTTCATAAAACTTCACGCGTCATGAGATACCATGCCAAACGTGCGTAACGAACACAAACGACTAAAACGGGAGCTTGCTAGTACGACACTTTTGTGTTTTGGCTTACGAGTATAGATATTCATAAAAGCAATCTCTAAGTATGTTCACCCATTCCTGTATGCAAAGATTCCTTTGAAAGATTCATGTAATATGCGCTCGTTTTGTTTGAGATAACAATCGAATGGTATGCTCTTCGGTACTAAAGAGAAAACAGATAGGGATCAAAGAACCAATATACTAACAAAAGTAATGCAATCTAAATGTGAACAATATGAAATCACCCTGTTAGTTTGCACTACTAAAATATACTTCATTTTAGGTTAAAATTTTCAAAAATACCTTGGATAGAAAGAGAAGTAAATTACTTCAGGACAGACGAATTACCAACCAATTTGCATGTAGATTTTTTACCAAAAGTTCTGGTGATTTCGCTGTTTGAAATATACAAGCTGACACCGTTTAATTATAAATTCATTGCTCAAATAAACATATCGATGTTCATACTCTAGTTGGAATGTAAAGCATGGAGCAAAAAACAGCTTTAAATTTGGAGGAGAACCAACTGTGCTATATTTAATATTGGACTGAAATTGAAACTAACCGGTAATGTAGGTTAGGTCGTTCTATATCCAAGTGCCACATTGGACAGGCAGACGTGTAACGTGTCGTGTCACGCCGGGATGCAAGTTGCAATGTTTTCATGCTGCTCCGTTTCGCTTTGCCATGCAAATCCGTGTGAGCGCGGCCGGTGCGTTTTAACGGAATTTTTTGACATTTTGCAATTGCTATATAGTGCAACTTGTGGAAGAGACAAATTATTGGAAACCTTACTATATCTAACACAGTATTAAAAACAAAAAAGTAAGACATGTGCCCTGTTTATCAAAAGCTTGTAACTTGTAATAACATGTGGAATCCCTTTTTGACAGCTTTTGTTAGAAAGGGACTTCCAGTATTACAAGTTACAAGCTTTTAATAAACAGGGCAATGGTCGTTAAAACGGTTATGCGATTAAATTAATCATTACCTAAGTATTGTTCAATCTCTTGGCATAATAATATATATGCGTTAGCAGCTCCTTTAACGAAAAATTCAACAAAGCTCTATTCTTGGGTAAGCTATAAACTGACAATGTGCTACTTTAGGTAAACTGTAACAATTCATAACGTATATCAGATTCCTAACACTGCTGCAGACAGCTTTAAATAAACGGCTGTCATACACAATACTTTATGTTTGGTCGTAACTCGACGTGCGTGCTTAACGGCGACAAAAGTATCAGCCCTGTGTTCCGTGGCAACATTCCAGAAACAAAATTGTTAGTATTTAAATTTATAGCAGGCTCTGAAAACTGCGTATGAGTTGACGTGTGCCTAATTAAAGCTATTAATATTAAATCTATTTCATTATTTTCCGAAAATGTAGAATCATTTTACAGTTTCACCTTTCAACTTTACCAAGGTTTAAGACAAGTAAAATTATGGCAATCCAATATGTTACATGCATAGCAGGGATGTTGCGGATGCAGATTTTTTGGCTCACATCCGCGGATGCGGATGTCAAGATTAGGTACTTAGAAAACGTCAAATATTACATTTTTAGTATTTTATTATTTAAAAAAAAACGAAACTTTTAGTATTTGAGCAAGAATATAGCTGCGTTATACTTATATTTAATAAACAGTAACTTGGCCGACTTTTCTGGATCTAGACGATTTCGTTATAGGTAATGACGAAATTACCTAGCACTTACGCCGCCGCTAAGACGCTCCTGTACCAACTTGTTCGACATCCGCATCCGCATAAGCTCCGCATCGATTTTATGCGAATGCGGATGCAGATGCGGATGTTGAAAATAATGCGGAAGTGCCGCGGTTGTGGATGCGGATGCGGATGTTCGCAACATCCCTGATGCATAGCTACTTTATTTCCAAACTGCAAGCAAGAGAACAAAGTACTTCACGTACTACATTAGGTTCTCGTGAAAAATCTGGTAATGCATCTGGGTTGAATCCTGTAGCTTACCGGCAGACAAACCAGTTTAAATGTGGCCTCGATATCCGTAAAAACTAAGATTGGTCGCAGACCATATCATACTGGATGCCTTAAGATGAGGGCTTGGTAACCAATGCGAGGAACCGTCGTGGCTCAGTGGTTGGAAGTTGAACACGATTGCGAGAGTTACGGAGTGGTGCGGATGGATTCAGCGTCTGCCTCGAGTGAGTGCACTCCACTGAGCCACCCACCCCTCGCGTGAAGTAGGTATGCAGTAGGCTAGCCCCACTAACCTATTATAAATGAATTCCAGTCATATGATATGCAATTGTGAAGCTCGCTGTAGGTACCTAAGACCCGATTTGACACTGAAGCCACGGGAAAACACGGAAACATTCGATCTATACGTTATTTCTATTTAAATAGTTCATGCGAATCCGTTAAGGAGAAGCAAGATTGTAAGGTCAATAAATTTTAACCCTAATCCTAATACCATTGCATTGCATCTAAGTGAACAAGAAAGCATGTAATAAATATATATTTACACTAAAGCAAGCTCAGATGTCGTTAAAAAGCTACCGGCGAGTATTATCGACATTATACCCGCAACTTTATTACGGACCAAGACAATCTTCAAACTAACCAAAGGAATAAAATGGTAAGAGGGAAAATGCTATTAGTTGGTTTTGCTGCTGCGCTGCTGTTTTTTTTAACTCATTATTATTTATTGATGTTATCAACAGCAGTACAATCAATAATGATGAGATTACCTATCTCATAAGTAAAAGCAATTACATACAGCCCGAAATACGAAAGCGGAATTCGATGCCTTATGAGTTAAACAACCCAGAAGTGAATAAAGTGTGTGCCAAATCCTTGAACTTGACACAGGGTCGGCGCGACCTTAACTCCGGTAAACAGTTACAAAGTCAAGAACGCAACCAACCTAGTGACTCAACTTTATACTATCCGTTTAATTTGCAATGGCAATGCGACCATGTAATTAATGTCCTTAGAATCTTCCTCCGTAGGCCTGTCACTGACACCCTGCCAGGCCTGTCAAGTTGACAGGCCGGCCAGACAGGGTAATTTTGAGTTTTGACATCAGTTGACAGTGTCAACTGATGTCAAAACTCAAAATCGACAGCGATATTTACCTTTTTCAATATCAAATTATCAAAGATTGCGATTGTATGATTAAGCTTTTAGGGGCTCTAGCTCTAGAGATGTTTTGTTCCAATTGAGTATATACCTACACTTAACTGAGAGTTGCGAATTAAATACGGGCTGGTCGAATATTTGGTTATTTAGATTCAGAGATGTGACTTATTTGAAATACTTGAATTAAAAATGCAAATACAAAATGCAAAATACCTATTTTGTATTTTGTGTTTAAATACCTTTTGAAGAAAACTATTTTGTATTTTATTTGAAATAGTTTTTGGGACCTATTTTCTATTTTCAAAATACAAAATACTTTATAGTAGGTAATGTAGGTAGGAGTTACAATCTCTTCTGATGTTACAATCCTGGCAACTCTCTCATTCTTTTAACATGGAACTGTTGAATCTGTTTAGTAACGTCGCACATGAGTGGTTAAAAAAGTGGAATCTTGAATGTTGCGTTTCAAGGCACAAGAGGAGAACAAACTTTTCTGCCCTGGTGAAACACAAACGAGACGTTTTCATCACACTAACGAGAGGCAATTATACTAGCTGTAAAACATTACAAATCTAAATTAATGCTTTTAAAAATTGTCCGTTAAAAACCATCATCCATCCATCCTACCGGTTAATATGAGCAAACAACTAGAAATTTGCACTTTAGATAGAGCAGCGGTCGACAACCTTTTAGCAGCCAAGGGCCACTTAACAGTTAGCGAAGTGGACGCGGGCCGCACTTTGTTAATATTTATGACTTTATCAGACATTGTCATTTGTCAATATTACATAAAAAATAGCCAGGGAGGCTTGCGGGCCGCTGGTTGCCGACCGCTGAGATAGAGGACTGATTGACACACTGTTTTCAAAGAATAAAGAGAGTCTTTTCAATTCGGATATTCTGAGATACTTTTTAATTCAGACTAGGTATTCACTATTCAGAGTACCTTTTATCGCAAAGTATTTGTATTTTTAAAAAGTATTTTGAAAATACCTATTTTGTATTTTAAATACAAATTCAAAAACTATTTTGTATTTTGCATTTGAAATAGTATATCAAGGAAGTATTTGCATTTTGTATTTAAATACTTTTTATGAAGTATTTTTCACATCTCTGTTTAGATTAAATTAGGTTAGGTACTTATTCCAGATTTAGCCCCAAAACCACCGCGCAACTAGGTAGGTACTCTACCAACTGGTGTAGATAAATAGAAGACCTCTAATACTTGTACAAAAAGAATCAGATAAGATTTTAAACATGGTCTTCTGACATGTGATAGTAAAATATAGTGTTTAACTGCTAAGCAACAAAGTTTAATTGGGGGTTAGACGATAAGGGAAATCCCATGTTCATGTTTTCGCCAAACGAAAATAAATGTTTCAGTGGAAAAAACAATTTAATTTCTAATCTTAATTTTCTTGAGACTAGTTAACTTTATAAGGTGTCTAAATATGTACTTTAAAACACGAGCGGGAAAGAGCTATAATATCTACGATAAGGAGGAGGTAACATACCACATGTCACCTTCAACTAGTAGGTACCAAGGAATGAAAACGGAAACTTCTCAAACACATGCCTTTGAATTCAAACGGTTGCATTAAATAAAAGAGTGTCTTTGAGGATTTTTAACGAGATCATTAAATGTAGAAGAGTCAGAAGAGAGTTGCAGTGTAGGTGCAGACAAGTTGCATATATGGAAAAAGGATTTTACAGACCGGAAAATAGTGATCTGCTAACTTAAAATGACATGTTTTATCATCGGCACTTAAATGTAATCAACTCGCATAATTGTATAATGTACAGTCTGAATAAGTAGTAGGTAGTGGCTTTTTACGTTGATTTTGCTTGAGGCCCAAGGCCCAAACCTTGCGCCATCGAAAATATTGAGAGGGGGGCTGGGATTTAATGTGAAAAGCTGCTAAGCTGAGTGAAATACCTAAGGCTACTTACAATACGTTCTCGTCAAATTGAAATAATCACATCAGTCGTTAAAGAATAATGAAATCAGTAAAAAAGTTTAATGCCAAGTTTTTGACGCTTAGAAAAGCAAAAAATCCCCACGTGAGTGCTATAAAATAAACTTTACACAAAAACATACCACACGAAATGAACGGACATATGATTAAAAAGAAAACATTACATCCTGCAAGTAAAGACAGGAATAAATGAAAATCGACTCCGCAAAAGCAAGTTCGTTAAAGTCCGGCTTCGAGTAACCACGGTTAAACAACGCAATTGCAAAAAAACTAGAGCTTGTATAAAATTAGAAACAATGCGCATCCGTTTATACTCGTAAGTTTGTTATTGTTGGGGAGGTATGCTAGTCCGCAATAAATATTCGTTTGCTTATTGTATTGTATAACAACTCATACATTACCTAGTGTTAAATTACGAGTATAGCTAGGTAGGTACAAATTGTTTGATGTTAAGTATAAACTAATGGAGTTTTTGCGATAGTCCTATGTTCAGCGGTGGACGTTAACAGTAAAAAAAATAGGTAGGTACCATATAAAAAATAAAAATAGGTAGGTAGGGCCATAACTCTTATCTTGGTATTCTTAAACTTTGTTAGTACATCAAGGTCCAACTTTTGTGACATTCACTCTGATTTAACATATAACATAACACAGTCGCTAGGTAAACTGTAGGCAGGTATAGAATGTAAGCCTGTTAGGTTAGCCGCAAGATCCTTGAGGCTAAGATTACCACGTAGGTACGCCAAGATACAATGTTGCGACTATTAAATTTAACACCCGTCTTTACCATTACAAGAAAATTTGTTTAGTTTGAGAAGCTGTCTTTATTAAATTTGCAGCGAAGACTTCAATTGAAAGGCATTTCAATTTTGTTGTTGAAACTTGTGAATCGCAAAACTTGAGAGTTTTATAAATATTAAATCTGCACAACTGGACATTTAAGTATGTATAATTCTAAAGGAAACATTGAATATACATATATTTAGTGTAAACTCTATATAGCGACACTCAAGGGACCGAACACTTTGACGTTATAGGGAATTTTCGTTAAATAGAGGGAAATTAATATGAGAGTAAACCAAACAAGAGCCAAAAATGTCGATGTTATAGGGAGTGAAACGTTATATTGAGTGACGTTATATGGAGTTTACACTGTATTTGCATATGAATAATCTTATAAAACATCGTGAGGAAACCTGCATACATCTGCGAAGAAATTCAAAGGTGTATGTGAAGTCCCCAATCCGCATTGGGCTAGCGTGGGGACTATAGCCCAAGCCCTCTCGCGCATGAGAGGAGGCCTGTGCCCAGCAGTGGGACGTATATAGGCTGAAATGATGAATGATGATGATGAATCTTATAAAAATCCAAATAACAAATTGAAACAGCATAGGTTAATTAAATAATTATCACTATTCAATAAAAAAATCGTTTTATCGCTGTATGTAGCTAATTAAAAGCGATAAAATACCCAGGCCGATTTTATTGAACGTTGTTAAAATTAAAGACTAAACTACGCAAATGTAAAAGGGTACCTACTTTTATTTCTCCATTTGCGAATTTAAAAGACCAATGCGAAGCAAGGCAAAACAAAAAAATGTAATATTGAATCGTTCTTGCAAGGTCAGGTCGCACAATTGTTTCCACTACTCTAGACAAAAGACGAGGGCAGAGTTAGATGCATTTCTGTGTTGTGCACTTTCCCTAGTGGCCTTCATTAAAACTGTTTTTTCTTCTTCTAGTACTAACTTGTCAGTCTGATAAAGTTCAAGAAAATAAATCCACATTTTAGTAAGATACACGGTAGCAAAATTATTACTATCTCATGGAGGCACTTTAAGTCCTTCATTATGCTCAGGACTTCAAGTTAGAATCTCAGTACGCTCAGAATTATATTCTCAAATTTCCGCTTTGCTTTAAATTCAGGTATTCTTCTATACTTATCCACTATTATTTATTAAATAAATACCTCTACCTATAAATAATGGAATAATAACTAACTATTAGCCACGAGAGATAAAACTGTTTCACGTCAACAGAATGCACGGCGATTGCGTAAAATCCAGTGTTGACAATATTTGGGAGCATTACCTACTCACCGACACTGGTCAGGGGTCCAGGGTCAAAGATGGACGCACAAGGCAACAGCATGATGTAAATAGTTAATATAATATTTTTACAAAGGCTCTACTTAGTCTTAGGTTAGTACCTTAGTAGTAGAGATCGCTTATTAGCGATAAGACCGCCTTTTGTTTACCTCAACTTGAGTTGCTGTATTCTCTGTATCGTTTTCTGTATTGAGGTACCAATGCCATAAAAAGTATTGTATTTGTTAGACCGTACGTGGGGGTAAAACTGGTATTTTACGGGGGTAATAAGCTAACCTAATATAACAATACAACAAACGTACACGTTTTATTTTTTATTACCATTGGGAGGAGGGGTAAAATCAGGTTCCCTGGTTAAATAAATAGTCATAGGGGTGACCGGACTGAAAGGTTAGGAACCACTGTAATACAGTATCAGTACATAATAGCTGTCTAAAGATTTCTGGATAAGTATCAAATTGGTGTTATTTAATTGCCATGTCATTCATGCCACACCAAAATCGGTTCATTAGTTTACCCGTGAAAAAATAACAGACAGAATTTCTTTAGTACTTATAGTAGGTATAATATTGTATACGTAGCATAGATGGTTGAGAACGCAATCACCTCTTTTTATTACTTTTAAGGTCACATGAGTGCAAACCGGAGTTAGCAAGCTAGCTTCCTATTAAACTAGTTTACCGTAATTGATCAGTCCGTCTTGTTAGAGAAACGTCAAGGATCTTACAAAAACTTACAAAACAATAATCAAAACAGTTTTTTACAGTCCTTTCGTGTGGGTTAGAAGTGCGGTTAGGTAGAATAATAAGTAGGAAAGAATGTAGGTTGCAACAATGTCTCAGTATTTGACAGCGCCCATTTTAAATTCTGTTGTATTACTTAATTATAAATATATTTGGCACTTCGGAGGTACAAAACGTACATGTATCAGGAGTACCATCAGGCAGGCCATAGGCCTGATTGTCATCGACATGATATAAAAATATTCTTCTAAACTTCTAAAGCACTTGTTCTTATTATTGTATGATCTTACAACATTTTGGCAATTAGATATAAGAGTATGAATTTCATAATTCCAAACTAGAGAACTAAGTGAAAAAATGCAAAAATGTTGCGACCAACTTATACGTGTACGTTCTGAAAACTGCAAACAAACATTGTGCTTAAAAATTGAGCCTTTGAAATAATAAATATAGGTACTCACGCTTTAACAACTGCAAAAGTTGCACCAACTGTTAATCCTAGATTAAATGCGCTCATCCATAGCAGAGACATGGCTTCAGCTTTTAAGCTCAAGAAGAAAGTAACGGAACGTGAAAGGGCACTGCACTATGCAAGCATGGCACACTCGGCACAATCACTATGAAACTTCTATTTAGACGACAAAAAAACATTCGAAGTTCCAAATGATAACAAAAGATACTCGAACGTTCCAATTTCAAATTTAAAGGATGAGCACGAAACTTTTTAATTTATTTCCTTCCGATCGCGACGATAGTAAGTAAGCGTAATGCCACAAACTGTGAATGAAATGATCGACCATGGAGCGGTTACTGTGAACGAGTGGCGAGCTGGCTTTATCCTTTACAATATAAAGTGGAAGTTGCCCCCCGCGCGCCCCGCGTGAAACCGAACGTATTTTCTCAACGATTCGCTATATTGTGGTGCAATTTCGTTGCAAACGGTGCACCAACAACGTATTATTATCTTACAGGTATCTAACGTCTAAATGTACAAAGCAACGAGCGCTCTTTCCTCAGTAAAATAAAGAAAACATTGCACTAAGTATAAGTTTTACCAAAAAAAGTATACATCTCTTCATTTTAAATAACTTGCAATTTACTAAAGCTTAGTTAATGTAATGGAACTAATGGAGTCTAATATTATTTCGTCATAATTTATTAAAATAATATATCGATTGATCAGCATTTTGAGCCTTTTTCACTTTGGCAACAATAAGATAAACCCCTTTACTTTCCTCAAAACTTATATTACCCTAATTAATAACTTGCATACACCTAATGAATTCGCAATTTTACAGTTACCTACATACCGGTTTTAATTAATATTTCTATTAGAATGCCTACTTAAAAACCGATAAGATCAATCTAAATATATTTTGTCGAAGTCAATAACCTATTATGAAGGTCGTAATATAAACACAGTTATAATATCATCGCGCCAAACTAGTACCTAAGTAGTAATATTATTTTGGCACAGTACCTACCAATGATATCTAAAATTCTGTTGACGATACAACTGACGCAAAGATCAATAAAAATCGATTGTTTATTACAAAAAAAAATGGTGTTTGCTCTGATTACGCACATAATACGTTAAATATTACTATGCTATTATTACTATGTATTAATATGCAGTAGTTATAATTGTACTTACACAGTTAACATAATTTATAATTTATGAACCTCCAGGTCTTTTTTATTGTATCTTTTGTTGCAGTACATCTTGTATTGTATTTTTGATATGTTTATATGACTGTTTGGTTTTCTCAATAAATTAAAAAAAAAAAAAAAAAAATATTGTCATTATTATAAACACGTCATTACGCCAAACGTTTGCGCGTCACGTAGGTATATTATAAAGCTGAAATACACGAATATCAAACAAAACACGATAATCATGGTTAAGGTTACACCACACTTTTATGGACACTCCATCGTATTATTGATGCTAAGGGCCACCCCGCACTAGCATTTTAAGCGTCGGCGTCTAGTCAGCGCCATGGAAAATGGCGTCACTGCACAGTTGCGCCAACTTTGCATCAAGCAGCAGACATAGAGTTGACTAGACGCCGACACTCAGGAGACGCTAGTGTGGGGCGGCTCTAACGGCCAATGATGATGATGATGCTTAAGGTAAAATCGCATAGAAACGGACCGCGCTAAGTTTTCATGCTAGGTGCTACGTCAAGTCTGGCATTTCTATGGGATACGAGTTGGTATGTATTTATTCTCACTGCCAAGTTGGTGCAAACTTAGCGTGGTCCGAGTCTATAAATTGTATTGAGTAAGTAAACTAAAAGTTTAAAAGCTCATGTGGTAGGCACGCTAAAGCCAGGCCACGTATTTATTTAAAACTTGTTTCAAGATAAAATTGTTATTTGTTCTTATAAGCCTAGTTGCAAAAACGTTCATTAGATTAATTTTCGTCTTAAAACGAATATGAACGACCACCGTCCTTAAATCGCCTTTTCATACAAACATAGGTAGTCTAGTCCTCTCGGTCTTGCGATAGCTCTCGCCAGTCGTCATGGCCGAGGTTGAGCAGGTCTTGAGCAACTACGTCGTTTCAGCGGTACCTAGGACGTCCACTCGGGCGTCTCCCATTTTGTTGTCCCAAGTACCTGCGCTCTCTTCACGGCACGATCCTCTCCCATTCTCTCTAAGTGTCCGAGCCACCACTGAATTTAGCCGCTTTTGTCTCTCAATATTTCGCCACTATATCGGACCACATCCTTATTTCTATGGCAACAAAATTATATTACGATATTTGGCTGACTGCTGACTTTACATTTGCTTATTTTTATCAGGTCGCTCAATAATATCTGAACGTGCACTTTAATCTACCTACATAACTTACTATCAACTTTGTATTTTTGGCCCATCTCAGCATTCTTAGCCCGTTCCCCGGACGAATGGCAATGTTTGCCGAAGCCGTGAAAGTCAATCTGAATAATATAACTCAAAAATAAATTTAAAACAACAAAATACAAATTGATAATAATAATATAGTAATTACTTTGATTGATAAGAATGATAAGTCATATATGACATAAATCACTCGTATGGGCTCTATAGACTAAGGTTGAGGTTGACAGCACTTTTTATTTTACTTCGTGTAAAAAAACTCAGAAATACATGTATACCAACATGACAAACATAATTTAGTTTACTTTAACTTACGGATTATTTGGTCTAATCTGTAGCACCGCCAAACGAAAGCAACCGAGAGTAGCCGAGAAATGGCCGATGTCGTAAAATGGAGATTGTTATGAAAATTTCTTTTCCTTATTGTAAATTAAATACGAATCGGAAGCGATAGTTTTTATGCTCTAGTTCTATTCCCATATGTAGATAATTGATTTGAACAGGTTTTTCTTATCATACCAGTAGTAGATATCAGTAATGTAAAAAAAAATCGAAATCATATTGGACCAAGAGAAAATAAGTGTTATTTGGAAATAAATACAGAGACATTGACTATGTGGCTCGTTAAGATTATTTGTAGAAAATAATCCTTGAACAAATTGTTCTTTACTGTACGATATGTTATTTATACTTAATAAGCTCGAAAAAAAAACTCAAGTTTACCGATATTTTTGATGAAAACAAAATTAATGTACGCACTTAAAATACCTGAAAAGTTGGACGCTTTCTAGCGCACGTCAAAACTTTTTCAATCCGTGGCGCGGCTAAAAGCATTCCAATAAACGACGTTTTGTCTCAGAACTTCGAACTTATTGAGTTGGATAGATGTAGAAAAAAAAATCAATATTAAAGTATTAAAATTAATAATTTTTCTCATCTTAAGTTAGGTTATTTATAATATGAATATAAAAGTAAAATATAAAAACACTTACAAAACAGTAAAAATTAATATAAACACATTATAAAAACCTAACCTAGGGTGCCGCCAGCAGCGGGGCAAGGCCCAAGCTACCGGTGGTCAGGGCTGCAGAGAGAGGAACCGGCGGGCTATCCGCGCCGTGTCCAAGATCACCGCCTTCTGCATCTGACCCTTGATCCAACCACCTAGCGAGAGTCTCTCAGCAAGGTGTTGGTCGAGACTCTTCGCTATTAGACCGTTTACTGAAACGACTATCGGGACAATGATCGTCGAATCAACATCCCACATGGCGGTTATCTCGTGAGCCAAGTCTAGGTACTTACTGGACTTGTCCTTCTCGGCTTTCACGAGATTCTCATCATGGGGGATGGTGATGTCAACGAGCACGGCCCGACGTTGCGATCGATCTATTATCACAATGTCAGGCTTATTGGCTGCAATAGTCCTGTCAGTGATGATAGATCGGTCCCAATAGAGCGTGGCACGACCATTCTCGAGAACAGGCGCAGGTAAGTACTTGTAGTATGGTACTTCGCGGCCCACAAGGCCGTATAGAAGAGCAAGTTGCTGGTGAATAATCCTGGCTACGAGATTATGTCTGTGCAAGTACTCGCCGTTAGCAAGATGAGAACAACCGGAAATGATATGCCTAAGTGACTCTCCGGGACGGCGGCATGCCCGACAAATGTCGACCGTACCGTCCTTCAGGATATATTTCCGATAGTTGTTCGTCATCATCACTTCGTCCGCAATTGCACAGGCAAAACCCTCGGTTTCTCCGAAGAGGTCCCCGAATCGTAACCAGTTCACCGATGCGAGCAGGTCCACGTCGGGTCCCGTGAGGGCCTTGTAGAACCGCCCGTGTAGCACCTTATTCTCCCATGCCGCCTTGCGATCCGCAGTACTTAGTACCACAGGTTTGCGCCAGTTCTCGTTTGCCAAGGAGAGCGGCATGAGGTTCCTGTCTACTGCCACCACATCACGATGCATCCCACACTCGTTGTTAAGGAAATAATTCCATTCCATTGAGATTGTACACCTCGCGGTTGTGGAGATCCTTGGCGTTTAGCAAGCCTCGGCCTCCACACTTCCGTGGGATGTACAATCTCATAACTGACGAGCGTGGGTGTAGCATGTGATGTGTGGTGAGCAGTAATCGGACCCTCCGATCCAGGGCGTCCAGCTCGGTCTGAGTCCACCTTAGTATGCCAAAGGAGTATTTGAGTAGGGGCATTACCCAGGCGTTGAAGGCGCGCACTTTGTTGCCTCCTGACAAAAGACTGTTAAGAACTTTTGTGAGCCGACTGAAAAAGCGCTCCTTCACCGACCGTCTAATACCCTCGTCCTCAATACACAACGACTGCTGTGACATACCAAGGTATTTATAGGTTTCTGATTCAGAGATAGATCTGAAAGACATTGTCTCATTGAGTTGTAAATTTGTTGAATTTACAACCCTCCCCCGCTGTACATGCATAACCGCACATTTATCGACACCAAATTCTATGTTGATGGCATTACTGAAGACTTCGTTGGTTTTCAGTAGCTCCAACAAGTCTTGGCTATTTGGTGCAAATAATTTGAGGTCATCCATGTACAGAAAGTGAGAAATGATTTCACCCTCTCTCCGAAGCCGGAAACCTAGTCCCAAATCCTTCAGCAGGGTACTGAGGGGATTGAGAGCTAGGCAGAACCACAGGGGACTCAGACTGTCGCCCTGAATTCCTCGCTCAATCCTTATAAAATCCTGCGGGTCAGGGGGGTCATCCCCGCCTCCTGGTTGACGAAGGACTGTGGTCCACTGCCTCATACACGCGCTTAGGAAGGCTCTCAAAGCTGCATCAACTTTATACAACTCTAAGACCCTCCCCAACCATGAATGAGGCACCGAATCATAGGCCTTCTTGTAGTCAATCCAAGCGGCTGAGAGGGCCCCCGTGTTCCGCCGGATTTGTTGGCAGATGGTCATATCTACGAGGAGGAGCTCTTTAGTACCACGGGACCCAACCCTACATACATTTTGAACGGAAGCCAGAATATTGTTTGCGACAATGTGCGCGTTGATTTTTGCTCTCAAAATGGATGTAAGGAGCTTGTAGAGTGTAGGCAAGCATGTGATGGGTCTGTAGTTTTTCGCTTCCGTGGTACTACCGGACTTATAGAGCAGGTAGGTGACACCAGTTGTTAAAGAAGGTGAGAGAGAACCAAGCTCGAGGGCTTGTTGAAATTGTGTTGCCAAGCGCGAGTGCGAGCATCGGAACCACTTTAGCCAGAAGTTGTGCAATCCATCCGGTGATTATTAATATTATTATGATATCACCATAGAGCTGGCAGCCATTTTCGAAAACTTTAGACTACGAATTCATATATTAAGGTACCTTTCGGAACCTCAGATATCAGTTATCATGATTAGGTGGAGCAAATTTTCCGTCGGACGTACCGTTTTCGAGCTACAAGCAAAAAACTGAAAAAGAGCAAACATTTATGCACACCTAAGGATTGCGCAAATTCGGATTACTCGCATTTAAGACTAAATGCGGATATTAAAACGATTTCCATCTTGCTGGGAATTAATTCTTCAAAAAAATCTAATTTGATTGGCCTTTATACCGGAATACATGAAACACGGAACCTCCTATTCCGGTTCAGATCCACCCTAGTCGGCCCAGTCCCATAATAAGTTAATGTGGCATGGATATGACGTGACATCACATGACGTGTCAGATGGTATCAAAGGATGCAGGAGACCGACCGGAAACTAGATAATTATGTTATGATACCTCGGGTTTTTCTGTTCTAGACCCGGTTTTGGGACATATTTCATGCTCTTCATAATAATCTTAGCAACATTTAAAGAGTCAACAAAAAGTGTCTCAAACCCATAATAAAAATCAGTAGTATCGAAGTGTTTTAATGAGAAAGGTTATTAAAATAAGTGACATATTTAATGGGTATTTTTATAAGAGTCGTCCATTCTGAATAAGATTAGTGAAAATAACTAAGTACCTACAGATCTAATATTCACTTTTTGTTACGTATAATACGTCCGAAAATAATAAGTTAATGATTTTAATCACATCAATTGTAACAACAATAAGTTAAATCCAACTTATCCAACCTTCTATATTGTACGGAACAATAATTATTCCATTAAATAGTAAACATTATACGCGTTCTGCACACATCTGCACGGTTATTTGCGATGTCGAAGTCAATATTTGTCTGTTAAAGTCAACGTCTGGGCTCAGTTTACCCGCAAGGGAAATAACTTCGACACGAGAGTTCAATTTTAAAGGAATATTTACGTTTAAGTCTAATCTCTGAGTCCAAAGGAGGTTGCAATATTTAAAATGTAGCACACCTTCTCAGAACCAACACATTATGGGTTAAAATTACCAATCATATAAAATTAATAAAAATCTGAAAAACAATATGTGAATAAATACTGAAACATTATTGGGTCGTTGATGTCTTTAGAGGTAAAGCCTGACAACAGTTTATTTAACCCTGAGATAGTATCGCTGCAAACAGCTTACGTATGGCAATAATGTGCGTACGTCATGTATAGTCGGGGTAGTGAGCATTGGCTTCATGTTGATACTCGAATAATGTCAAAACATTGCTTACAGAGAATTCGATTCTTTCAATTTACCTATTCGTCAAAATCTGATTCTAACTATTCAATATTTATATATTCTTCGTTTTCTGACTCTGACGAAGTCTGATTTTCATCAGATGTTGTGTCGCTTTCAGGACCACTAACCTCGATTATAAAACGTTCAGTCTCCAATTCGATTATAGGATTTTTATCATCGATCTACATAAACCTTAAATGAAATATTAAAGTTTAAACCAAACAACTAACCAGTTCAATAAAACCGCACTATAAAATGTCAATACCGGTCATGTCAACAACCAACTTTAAAACATTGTTTATTGGAATGCTATGTAATCCTTCGTCTTCTTTAAGCTGTAAGTATTTGATTGCATTCACTACAATTTTTTTCGCATCTTTGGTCATTTTTTTGGCATTTTTGTGATAAAACCGTTTATATTTGAATATATTCGTAGATATTTTCCGTTTGTTTACATCGGTGACATTCGATGACATCCAACGTTCGTTGTCAAAGAGTACTTGTTGCCAGTAAAAGAAATTAGTACCATTGAAAATCCGCAAAATGGCGAGGGTCAAATAAACTGTTGTCAGGCTTTATATGAATTATCGAGAAGATGGAATTGCATTTGTAGTGGTTGTATGCTGATAGTACAATAAAATAGAAAATTCAAATATAGAATGCCTGTAAACAAACAATACTACTACATATGCAATTCCACGCTCTCGATGATTCAACTATAAAACTGTACCTACAAAACACGTGAAAAAGAAGTTGATTAATGTCATGAAATTCGTCGAGACCTTTTATTCCCTTTTATAAGTTGTAAATTATTTGGCATTGGAAAAGTTGGAAAACAACCATTTTTCTTCTTTAGAAGTCTTTGTGTTTGTTTTTTAAATTTTTACGTTATCCTGAAATATCTGTCGTACCCGAGCGTCGGAAAAAACGAACTTCTTATACGGCCCCGACACTATCATGAATCTGACATGACTTGTAATGAAACTCCAGCGTTTGGTCCAGTCCGGTCATGATAGTCTTAAATCTCCCCACACACTTATCAGTATTTTGATCAGTATTTTACATCATTACTTTTCACGGGGAGTTTTAAGTTATTATTTTCCTAACCGTTTGGCTTAGTTTTGTTATAGAGTACGCTTTGAAGAACACAAAAAACCTAAGTATTCAATCAACGGTTCCAATTCTTCTAGCCTGTCGTAACCATACTATATTGTCGTACTCGTAACTCTATGCTTGATGAGACAGAAAAATGGAGAAACAGAGATAGGTAGTTAGAAAATGATTTAGGGTAGTGGCACAAAAGATAACCGACCCCCAGAAGATGAACGTTTGGCTTTAAAATCGAAATAATCAAATCGCATGATTTTACACAGAAAAGATTCTTGACTAATTCCTCTAACGTTTTTGTTGCTCAGAATTACATATCTTACCTTATTTCATTAAAATATTTGCAGTTTAAACATAAAAAACATTTTGATTTATTTAATCTGCTTTTATATGATACCCCACACGTGTACATATGTGCAATGCATGGTTTGTGTATAATACTCAGTATTCTTGTCTTTGGATAAGTAGTTGAGATGCAATTAAAAGTTTAAAAGTATAATATTACGAAACCAAGTGGTTAGGATTTTGCTGACTCAAACAGCCCTGGGTTAATTTGTCTTTACGTATGAATGTGTGCATAATTTGTTGAAGGCAGTCAATCGCTGTGTGTTTGAAAATGTTTTGACGTAACCATGGCAACGAAGATAACAAACAATTAATGTCAGACAGAATGATAGACTGAAAGGATTTGCTTCACTCATTAGTGTAACTAATATAATATTATACATATATCTAGATCACGTCTCACATCTAAAAAAACGTGCCGAAGAAGATAGACTCTGACCACGATAGTCGATAAGTTTGCTCAACCTGCGTAGTAAGAATGCATAAATATCTCAATAAGCTCCATACTTGACGTACTGAAAGAACTACTGCTCGGGTACTGAAGAGAGAACTGCTCCCAAGGAGAAGCTCCCTGGTGCCATTGTTGATGAGGAGGATTTAACACTGGTGTTAAGAAAGAAGAAGACGAGTACGGCGCCTCGTAAGACAGTGTGATACCGCCGAGCCGCCTAATTCCGGCTTGCAGATTGCTACACCCAGTGTTGCACTGTATGTGTCGCGCCTGCATTACACCGCCACGGCTGCTAGAGAGGTGGAGTACATATCTACACCAGAAGACCGGTTACACGCTGAAGGTGTGCCAGTTTCGATCGCGCCACTACGTGCACTTCAACTCTTATGTGATGCGCGTGCAGCGACCGCTGCAGGGGACCATCGAGTGCGCAGACTTCTGGCCGAAGGGTGTAGTGTTTCGGAGGTTCCGCGAATCGGACACAGGAGTAGACGATTCAACGGAACCACGCCGCCGTTCTGTCGCCATAATACTGTTTAATTTTAAGTTAATGAAATTTATAATTATGTATGTTAGTCTGTGAAGTATGTATCTGTGTGCCTTTCTTGTCTAAAAATAAATGTTTTACCTATTTTATTTATTTTTTGTAGCTCTTATATATTATAGTGGTTAGACTCTAATCGGTCGTGGCAGAACTCCGTCTTTATAGAGTCTGTTCGGAAAGAGAAGAGTCGTGAAATGTATTGGGCCCCATACATTCCACGACTCTTCTCTTTCCGCACAAACTATATTGTGATGTGATGTGACAATCATCGTCCTAGCACCGTCCCGGCATTTTGCTACGGCTCAAATTTCCATAGTAAAAAAATATTATTTAATTATTGTTAACAATTGAAAGTAAAAAGTATTTTTTTCCTGTATGACGACTTTTAGAAAGGGACAGAGATTTTCTTTAGGCGTCGCATTCTGCATGTTTTTCTTTTTTCTTCAGAGTCAAGTGAAAATAAACTTTAGAGCAATGACAATAGAGTAGGTATACTTCACTTATTGACTTAAATGCCAGTAATAACTCTTGTTAGTATAAAACCTTCCTGTTACGTACTTTAAATGACGGAATGAGGGATTAGAATGATGCGCTCCACTCACTATCAGTATAATGTCATTATTTTGACATTACTTCAAAAATATTTAAAATGTTTAATAACTTCATTATCGTCCATCATTCTTTCTGTCATTTCTGATTCCATCATTCTAATCAATTCACTGTCAGTATTAATGTCATTTCTAGTATCATTACTTTGACATAACTCCAATACTGACGGAAATTATTAAAATAAACTTCATTACTTGCCGTCATTCCTTCATTATAATCCCTACACTATCACTAAAAACGTCATTCCTTCAAAGTAATGTCAGTATTCATGATAGTGTCGGGGCCGTATTAAACCAAATCAATCACTGTCAAATTGTCAATGGGGTCCTTAGATTTTAAGCCCAAACAAAGTTTATTGATATACCTACAAATAAATTTAATTATGTTGTTTTAAATAAACGATTAATTGCATGAAGGTAATTTATCACTACTTCAAAGTTTCGCGAGTTCCTAAAATAAATTATAACAACATCATTTATGGCTTATAATTGTGGCACGGTTTCTTAAAATATTTCGCTGATTCACCTTGAACCCAATTACATTAGGTTTTCCAAAATATAATACATAATTAAATATTGCGTGAAAAATAAATAGGTATTAGGTTAACACTTGAAAAAAAAAGTTCTAGTAAGTATAAAAAATGTGACCTACATATATTATATATTTTGACTTTACTGATACGTAAAGAATTTAGCATTTAGAATTACAACGTTAATGTCAATAATAAAAGTTCAAAGACGACAATAGTGTGTACTGGAACACTGTACAATAAATCGCAACGATCTGCAATATGAAACTAAAGCTGCCATTGTATATTGGAATTGCATATCGAACAGTTACTTTCTAAATTTCCTATCTCCAACTTATCCACTTCAAAATAAACTTTAATCTGTTTAAGATAAAGTTAATAATTTGCACGAACGCGTCATTAGTGTGTGTAGAGTTTATTGTCCGAACATGTTTGAACGACCTTAAACTTTCAGGCGATGTGCAAAAGTGCGTTCAACTCGACCAAAGAACCCCACAACTAGCCTTCAAGCAAGCTAGAGTTTAGACCAAGTTTAGTCTGCAACGATTTTGATCGCATACGCAGTGCAAGTGTTATTTATACGTCATAATTTCATAGAAGTTCGACATTTAAAACAACACTTGCGCCGCGTGTGCTATCAAAATCGTTGCAGACTTGTTTTGGTCTAACTCTAGTAAGTTGCACAGACAGCGGGCAGCTTTCTCTTGGTTTATAATGTGGACAGGGCTAAGAAATCTAACAGCTCAGCATGGTATAATAATATACTCCGCCTGGTACTCCATTCCCGTCTTTTCTAGGTCACCTAACTGACACAAGCCTACGTCATCATGCGACAGCGCTATATGATAATATGCGATAGCGGCCATGTTGTTGTGACGTAGGCCTGTGTCACTCTGGGAATAGAAGACCATGTTTTATTAGACTATGCAGCTCAGTAGATATATAAAGGGTGTACCTGGGGTTATGATCCGGAATGACGAAAAGACGTGAAGATGGTCTTAAAGAATGAAATGTTTCCCATGGGACCAATGTAAATCATGAAAATTGAGCGACCCGCGCGCAAAGTAACTACAGTACATGACTATACAATACACATCTACTATGTCTTTATATCTTAGCCTGGTTTAACCTATGGACAATCCAAAGATATAATAAAGTTTTATATCTGATATTTAACATGAGAGGAGCCGTCTACCGTCAGATATAACAAAATATCTATGTCAAGAACTTAATACTGAGTTAGGTAGGTTACATAAGATATATATGTGACTCAGATATCTGGGGATTTTACCGACTCTTTCTTTAGGCCTTGGAAAGCCCAAAACACAGTTCGCCTCAAAAGTGCTAATAATTTTGCACATATATGTAGTTATATCAAAGTAATTTATCGTAATTGCAGTTATTTAAAAAAACCCTGTACATTTGTGATTTATTGTACAATCACATTCCCCATACTTCCTTTTGACCTTAAACCCGGTGTCAAAAAAGAAAAAGGAATTAATAGGTATAACGGTTTCATTTCAATTTCCAGAAAAAAGTGTTTTGCCTACGTGACCCCATGCACGTCGCAAGCGATAGTAGCGTCAGCAGAAACAGTTATGTCAACAACCATTACAATCAACACGTAAAACAGTTATCTAAACAATTAAAACTGCTATTAATAACGATGTAAGAATTATATTCATTTGATCAATGGTAAATATACGTATTTTAATAATATAATAATGAGATAACGTAACTGGTTACAAAGTAAGTACAGCGAACTGCAAAAATATGAAAATCTGTGTAAACATATGTTTGCACTGAAGCATAAAGGGGCCCACTGATTACCAGTTCGCCGGACGATATCAGCCTGTCAGTTGTTCGGAACTGTCACCTTTTACGTTTAACTGACAGGCTGATATCGTCTGGCGAACTGGTAATCTGTGGGCCCCTTTACGACATATTATAAGGACAAAAGACTCCGTTATCTGTGTATCATGCTATGGTAAAATATCTATAATCCGTACAAGGATGCAAGAAGTCTTAATAACTCCTCTCAAAAAACATAATTGTATGGAAAAACCCAAATTACTTAACTAGCAAGTATCCTTCAACTTGACCTCCACGAAAATCTAATTTCCTATAATACGTCTACGACAATTAACTTTTTGTCCCCCGACACTAATTCGCTGCACGTTGTCCGGAAAAATTAGTGTAATTTGTAAAATGCCGACGCTACAGTTGCGATGCCGGTGTGTGTGTGAGTGATACAACTCGAGTACCTATACACACACACACTGCATCGATGTGTGCACCAGGAATGCCTGGCTCACGATGAGTCAGGCGCGCAGGGTTCCCATCCCATCATAGCCTGATTTAATGAAACTTGGGAAGTTTAATATATAGGAACTTTACAAATTGATAACAGTTTGATTATAGGGAATGCAAATCGGTTATTTTTTGTATGGAAATAACCGCGGTTTCGGTTAATAACCGATTATTTCCATACAAAAAATAACCGAAAATAACCGATTTGCATTCCCTAAGTTTGATCTAATATTGAATTTCACTCGCACTTATAATCTTCAAACTACTAAAAATTTTATAACACACATAAGGGTGATTTTGATAACATATGAGTTCGAATACGCCTCTACAGTAGAGTAAACGAATTCGAATGAAAAAGTTTGGGTTTAATTGTTAAGCTGCGGTCGAAAATTTAAAAACTATATGGGCCGAGTAGGATTCGTGACTGAATTCAGTTGCATTTCCAAATAAGAAGAGAATTATTCAGAATTTAAGATATATCGCTGATTTCATAATACCCATAAATATATTCGTTTATTATTGATTATTAACTAACTATACAAGTCAGCGCTGGCACACATGTGAAAACAATATTAGAATTTGATATGGCATAATAATTATCCAATACCGCTCTTAAGAATATTTGATAATAGAGATGCAACGGATAGTTGTTTGGCCGGATACCGGACACTGGATATTCGGCCTGATCATCGGCCGAATATCCGGTATCCGGCCGCCGAATATTCGGCCGGCGAAATTATACCTACATTTCGGTTTTTCAGGTGCTCATTGTGCAGGCTTTTGATCTGTTTCGTAGTGAAAGTTCGCGTGGACTCATTTCTAGGTTCGAAAATGAGTGCGCGTGCGATAGCGGAATGTTTAAAATGTTTTAAAATAATAAACGAGTACGATTATGACGGTCACTGTTTCTTAAATCCAATTTGTTGACTTAAAAATCAAGCAAAATTACTATCCGGTATCCGGCCGGATAGTAGGTCACTATCCGGTATCCGGCCGGATAGTAAAAAGAGGGCCGGATAGGCCGGATACCGGATAGTAACCGGATATCCGGTGCATCTCTAATTGATAACATGAATCAGCATCAATATTTATCTGTTTCCGTGATGATTTATGGCATAAATATCGCGCTAGTTTATTTCGATCTCTTTGGAAAGACGAATCTTCCTTCAGGCCTCTCATTCATAACTTCATAAGAGAAATGAAACTAAGTATATAACCTTGTTAACTCCTTATAAGGTAGAGTTGAAGTCATCTTCGTTTCTTGTTAGGAACGTAATGCAAAAGGAATAAATCCTTAATGGAAAAGGAAGGAAAGGATCCTTATGTACATTGTACAATGCCTTGGATAATAAAGCCTAGAAACCTGTGCTTATAACGCCGACAAATTAAAAATTTCCATCTTTTTCGTCATTACAATATAATGCAGTGAAAGAGCGATACCTGTAAATCCTACAATGCTTGGAAACCTTATCAGAAGCTTCACTTCCGTTGGCAGTACTTACATTCTAGACCTAAGTAAGCTCAACTTAAAGTAACCAGTTCGGATAGCAATCTTCTTACCGGTACTGTCAAGTGAATAAATATGGGTGCACACATCATACTCAAAAATATTTCCCATAGCTGTTATGTCTGCAAATAAGAACTATGGGACATATCCTTGAGTAAGTTATATATATGCACCCATATTTTTACACTTGAATGTACATGCAGGTAGGTATGTACTTATTCTGAGTTGTACTCAGTCACGCCTAACCTAGTCGTAGCCTTGTCTTAGCCCGAAGGTCCGACATATCTACTATCCTATGCCTATCGACTAATTGACTATGCACGGCGAAGCTTCCTTTCCTACTGCCGAGAACGGTGTAGGAGACATAATATGTACATTACATTTACATATATTATATGTATTTAGTCTACGGATGAATATACCTTACGCAAAGGTGTGGAATGAACTTAAATTGCCCATTGCTCTAACGCGGCGGTCGGCAACCTGCGGCCCGCGGGCCGCATGCGGCTCGTGAAACTGTCACTTGCGGCTTGCGAGTCTCTCTGGCTATGTAATATTGAGAAACGACAATGTCTGATAAAAGTGATAAAGTCATAAATATTAACAAAGTGCGGCCCGCATCAACTTACTCATCGTTAACTACGCTACTAAAACTACGCAAAAAAAGGTTGCCGACCGCTGCTCTAACGGAACACCAAAAGCGACACAATAGTATATTTAGAAGTTTACGTAAAATGCATATAATAATGACGCAAAACTGTATAAATGCAAATTGCGTTAGATACCCGAGGGTACCTACTGAAATAGATAGCTTATATAAAACACTGCGTCACATTCAACGTTTTTAAACCACTCTCGCACACTACAATGTATTTCTTTAGGAACATGTGTTGAAATTTCGTCGACAATTTAATTTAACTTACGACTTCCGCCTGTCTTTGATAAGTACTTGAAACCAGTAGCCAGTACAATTGCTTACCTATGCGAAATATGGCGAATAGGGTAAAGTATACTAATGGGGGCCCCGTATAATGAGTGGTCTCTCCAGTGGTGAATATACCTTAAATAAATATAAGGGCCATTCACTGGGTAACGACCCTCTTAAGTATTGTTTAGTGAACGAATGAGGTGATTATGTAATAGTTATCAACAATGTCCTTATACTTATAAATAATAATTTCAGCCTATATACGTCCCACTGCTGGGCACAGGCCTCCTCTTATGTGCTGTGCCTTATACTTATACTTCAATAAAAAAAATATAGACATACCATCCAACAATAGACAGTTCGGACCCAGAAGAACAATAGGGGTAACCAATAAAAGGCAAGCCAATAAGAGCAGTATTACTTTTCCTGTCTTATTTCTGATAAGGGTACGAAGTTCCTAATATTGCTAGTAAGCAATGAAAGTAATCTCATTTATTTATAGGGAGATATTTCCGAACACGAGAGATTTTCTGCAAATGTTATAGTAATTAAGTGTCACATTTACACGCGACTATTAAATAATACTTAGCTATGTTATATTAATAGTCACGTAAATGTGCCTTCATTGATAGGAACTAATATGATAACGGATAGGTATTTAAATAACATTAAGTGCCAGGTAGGCGTAGACGAGATCAACAAGCCCTTTGTATCGTATAGTTCGTGCTGTGCGTGTATGTACGTCCTTTTTTGCGCAACCGAAACACATAGACTTTCCAATGACACGGCCCTAAAGGGACGCACCACGTACACTGGCGTTCAAAAGTGCATGGAGATGTTTCAACCGTAATATTAAGGGATTACGGTCGACATCTATACATGCACTTTTGAACGTACCTACTGCCAAATTATTCCACTCGTCGCCTAGCGATGGAAAATGTGTACATTTCTTAACAACTATCATGCAACTGTCTATCCGAACACACTCTGTCCACTTGTCTGTGATGTGATGAAGATCGAACAGAGGAGGTTCCGACCTCCAATAGTTGGAAATGCTATGTAACTCAAGGAAAGTATATAATCTAAATACTCTTTTTCCCTTGATCCTTCCGTTATATACTACATATTTGGTTTATGTAAATTCTTAGAAATTCTAAATATTTCTGGGATGACAAGTTGACGCACACTGTTTTACGTACCTATTATAATATAAATTTGTACATTTTCCTATACCTGCATGTGATCGCGTCAGGTACTAGGTAGGTAGGTAGGTACGTGATTCACAGTCTGTCTACAATAGCACGGTAATTATTTTAATGAAATAATATGAGGCACAAATTCCTGGAATTAATTGCACTGAAAATCAAAACTGATTTTTTTTTTTGCAAAAAGCAATCTATTTTTCGTACTGATCGAGCACTTGACGGCGCACATAATATGCTGAGTATATGTCTGACATGTGTGTAGTATCAATACACCCCTAGGGGTTGAATTTCGAAAATCCTTCTCGAGTGATTCTATAACATTTTAACCTTTCCATATATAACATTTGGATTTGGAGAATACATGTTAAAATTTCCAGGTTCTACCTTCAACGTTTCAGATTGCTTTGTAATATGTATAGGGTTTGCAATCCGGATCCGAAATGTATGAAATTATCCTAATCTGGATCCGGATCCGCGGATCTTCCCATACATTTCGGATCCGTCGTGCAAACCCTATATATGTATCTATACAAAAACGCGATTATTGTATATATTTAGATTTTGTATCTCACGTTCCCATTCCCAGGAGCCAAGACTGAGCTTTCTGCGATAAAATCTTGTATAAGAACTAAGTCTAGACTCCAGAGCCCAACAGCTCAGGTGATATGAGCAAGTGTCATATTCGCAGTGATCTTACTTATTACATGCTTAAAGCACTCGTATTGAAGATATACGACCTGTGCTTTGTGTAAACTGTTATAAAACATAGTCATAAAATAACTTTGGTGTGCGACTAAAGTGACCGAAGACGCAGAAAGATTTTCGATTTCATTACATCGTGTTAAAGTGCCAAACGGACTTTGAAAGGTGATCGCTAAGTAGATAACTGATAGAGATACCTAAGTTACTTTCGATAAAATCTCTTCCATCATTTGAAGATCATTATTAATATTAGGAGGAAGAAATATTATGTATTCTTTATTTTTTAGGTATTAAGGAGGTTGTAGGGTATTTACAGATTCCTACTTTATTTCCTGTACGTGGATTACTTGTGGATTGAAATTACTAAGTCAAGAAAGCTGCTGGAATTGCTAATATAAAGGCATGATAGCAACCAAATCTTGAGATACCTAGTGTTAATATTCATGAGACTCAGAGCTTGCTTAAGAAGCACTTTCTTTCAGCTTCAATTTGAGCACATCGCCTTTAAAAAATAATATCTGGGAAACCGAGCTTCGCTCGGAAAACATATAAAAACTCAGCTACTAAGAGATCAGACCTAACTAGATCGATTTGTCGCCCCCGAAAACCCCACATAGCAAATTTCATCGAAATGGTTAGAGGCGTTTCCGAGATCCCCGAAATATATATATAAATAAATATACATATAAATAAATAAACAAGAATTGCTCGTTTAAAGGTATTAGACACGTTAAGAGTGACTCACGATAGACCGGGCCGGGGCCGGGCCGGAGCTTTCGGCGCTTCGTTTTCTATGGAAAACACAACGTGATCACCGATCAGCCGTCATAGAAAATTACATGTCGGACGTCAAAGTCACTGAGAGTCCTTATTGAAGTATGACCAAAACAAGAAAATTGCGTTTTTGTTTTTTTGTCCCAGTTCCTTGGGCCTTTTAAATAATAGGCGAGGGGGGGGGGGGGGCTATAATCAGTTGCATTCATAGATAAATGAAGGATCGAGGTGCGGTCGAAAAGAACGTACGTATAAAATATTAGTAATAGGGTCCCGTTTTTACCCTTTGGGTACAGAACCCTAAAAAAACTAGCCCCTAGACTCCGTCTAGACAAACATAATATCCGAAGTTAAGGTGGCAATCTCCTGCAGGTAATGAAAGAAAATATTGCCGCTGGCTTGGCTAAAAAAATACCGCTCAAAATTGTTTGTTTATTGAAGTCACCCTGATAATAAATAAAACAATGCTTAAATTAAATGTTTGACATTTTTAATTATTACATTGTAATTTGTAAGTAATGTTTATCTCAATGATGATAATGTTAATTAATTATGATAAATGTTCCACAATATATTATTTAGTTAATAAATGCAATGAAAATCAATATTACTCAAACCGAAAAGCTTACAACTTTATTCAGGTCAGAAAATAGATGATTGCTTTTTTTTTTTAAATGACGCTAGAACTTCTTTTGTACTCGCCACGCACTAGGGCCCTCGACTGAAGTGCAGTTTCGAGGGCAAAATTCTAGTTAGCGAAATTTTCAACGCAAAAGACAACTTTTTCGCTGCTAAAAATACCCTTAAGAACTGGCTTGCCCTTTGAGACCCTTCAAGAAAAAGTAGGCCGGCCCTTTAACGGTTCACTATAACACGCTGAGTTGACACTGACAGACAGGGACTAACACAAGTCCGTGGCTGTTCTTTTCATGTCAACACAACTTCTGACGATTTCTGGCCTAAGTCCCCAAGCGCGGCTATCGCGATGTTTTAAATTCTGGTACCTACATCCACCAAATAAATGTTAGTGGCTCTTTATAAATATGGAAACTGATGTTTTCAGGTAGGTAGGTAGGTAGCTCATTCTAAAAAAGTTTTCTGACATGGCGAATTAATCTGCCAGATGACTAAGTAGACCCGAATAAGGTTTTAACTCGTAACTTATAGCGAGATGAGGCTCAATCTATATAGGTACTAAGTGTAGTACGAGGGCTGATCCGAAAGTTGTTAGCTGCTCCGGCTCTACTCATGCGATTGCAATATGATTTATACCATTGTGAGGGATATTTCAGTACGTAAAGAGGTGACATCAATTCATTTTTAGAAAACGCATAGTTTTTATTTTTTTAAATCGACGTGCCGAAGACTAACCACCAGCCATCAGGATGATCAGTAATTGAGACTCCATTATGTGGTATCATTTTATAAACATTATTGGTTTAATATCATATTCGATTTTTTAGGTGCTGCTATTTGCGAATCTCGACCGTTTTATTACGTATAAATCATTTTGATTGAGTAATCATAATTAGGTATGACTTAATAGGTGTCAGTAATTACTCATTTTATCAAAAGTAGTAATTTCAGATACTAATTCAAAAATGTGCTTTATCAAATAAAATTATTTTTCAATTACATATCGAAAATGGCAGAAGGAACCGAATAATTAGCCCCGGGTAAATAAATGTAAGTCCGATTTTTAAAAATTTCAATACGAAAATCATTTAATTGTGAAAAAAAGGACGTTTTTTTCTTAGTAATTTATAACTCCATACAAAACAGCTTTCAGTAAAAAATATATTATATATAAAAAAAAACGCATCAGTTTAAAAAAAATCATGGCCATAAGTAGCATTGAAATATCCCTCCCAATGGTATAAATCATATTGCAATCGCATGAGTAGAGCCGAAGCAACTAACAACTTTGGGATCAGCCCTCGCAGGTATTATTTTCTGATGCTAAAGGGGCCCCACTGATTAACAGTCCGCCGGACGGTATCGGCCTGTCAGTTGTTCGGAACTGTAAAAATTTTGTTCTAACTGACAGGCCGACACCGTCCGGCGCACTGTTAATCAGTGGGCTCCTTAAAGGCTAGTTTATCTGGTTCTCAACTATCGTATAGCGTTACTTCAGTACATACTTAAAAAGTTTCCAGGACAAGTCCGCCCATTTACCTAAGGGAGTTTCCTGCAGGACGTGTGGTTTTTGTAGAGGAGGAGGAGTTGAGATAAGCTCAGGACCGGGACAAGTGGCGTACTAGAAGAGAGGCCTATGCTCAGCAGTGGGCGATAAAGGGCTGGTATGATGATGACGATGAGTTCATCAGTTGATTCATTAAATTGCACACACCTTAATCACTTTATCCTTAATAAAACATGCAGTAGGTAACTCAAAAATGACATTGAAAATGTTAAATTTGATATCGGTCATGCTGGTACTATATAGTGGTGCTGGTTTTAGTGTCCGACCGAAGGTTCGGTTTCGGTTTCGGTTTCGGCCAGTTTCGGCCAAAAAATCATGTTCCGGCTGGAGTTTCGGTTTCGGCCAAAAACCGGCCGAACCTTTCGGCCGGGCCGAAACTTACGAGATGGTACTTCGGACAATTGGGGAATAAGTAGGACAACAATATTAATACCTACATATACTGATTCATGTATAGGTACAGAAATTAATTGGTTTATTATAAAATACAATCCACTAATGAGGGCGCCACTGGACGGTCGACGCAGTCTTAAGAGGCTGCCAATACCTATAACGCGCACACTGTCTAATTCTATCGGAGTGAATGAGATAGCACTGTCGCATGTTACTGGGCCCTGGGCAAGAGAATAATAAGAAAACTCATCATCTTCCTCGCGTGATACCGGAATTTTTGCCGAGCCGTGGCAATTGGAATGGGAGCCTGGGGTCCAATCGACAACTAATCCCAAGAATTGGCGTAGGGACTAGTTTTTACGAAAGCGACTGCCATCAGACTGATATTCTAACCCAGAGAGTAAACTAAGGTCTTATCGGGACTAGACCGGCTTCCTCACGATGTTTTTCCTTCACCGAAAAGCAAATAGTAAATATCAAATGATATTTCGTATATAAGTTCCGAAAAACTCATTAGTCCGAGCCGGGGTTTGTACCTGCGACTTTCGGATTGAAAGTCGCACGCTCTTACCGCTAGGCCACCAGCACTTAAGGAAATAATAAGAAAACTATTGTAATAAAAATAAACGTGGATTATTTGTGTAATATTACTCGTTAACGGTTTAGGTATAAAATTATAAATATTTACACATTGTGATTTAAATTTCAGATACATAAGTCAAAAAAATAAAGACATTAGAACCGTTTAATGGTAGGTAATTTTAAGCAGGGCCCGATTAAGCATATCGGGGCTCCCAGTATCAGGTCGGCCCGAGTCGAACGATGTCTTTTTCGCTCTTATTCACTCACTTATTCAGTCATTTTCCTACATACCTCTAATGGTAAATTTTAAGCGAGGCTAAAGCCTACGCTCAACTAGTGCCGCAAAGTTGATTTTCTCAATAGTTTATATTTTGCGAGGCTGAACAGTTGACAATTGATTAAAACGAAGAAAAAACTCTTAAAAGTGTCCCCAGTACCTCGACCTTAGCCTCACTTTTCACCTCAATTTACCATTGGTTTGTGTTCCACATGTCCTCTACATCAGCTTAGCCTTTAGCCTCGCTGCGCCATGCTCGGCCTGCGGTCTCGCTTTTTGCTTTTTAATACAATGGACATTGGTTGGAGTCTGTGCTCAACTACTTATCCTGAAGCCTGAAGCACGGCTTTGACTTCGCACGAAAGTTCGCCTCACTGGGGAACTTCGGACTATTAGGCCCAGTTGAAGATCGGTACCCGGCCTTGCGATATTTGTCAACAAAAAATTTCGCGCTCGCTGCGCTCGCGTTTATGGTTGGTTTTTTAGTTGACCCTATATCTACATGTTAGCTTGACTGGTGAATGAATAGAGTTAGACCAAGAAAATTCTACAATGATTTTGATAGCAGTGCAACTAGTGCAAATGTTATTACACGTCATAATTTCATAGAAGTTTTGACGTTTAAAATAACACTTGCACTGCGTGTGTTATCAAAATCGTTGCAGAATTATCTTGGTCTAACTCTAGTAATTTTCTTAAAAAACTGCTTAAGTAACATCAATTTCAAGGACATTGGGTGTTGACAGCCCCATAATATGTGTGTAAAAGCGGTTTTATGACATTTTTTCAACGATTTTAACAAATCTACAAAAGGTTCGGTTTCGGTTTTGGTTTCGGCCGAAACTAGAGCCAAAGCCGAACATTCGGTTTCGGTTTCGGTTTCGGCAAAAAAACATGTTTCGGTCGGACACTAGCTGGTTTACTGCCACTACCAATTGGTGCCAATACAATTTTTTTAAAGTGCCACAAGGTCTAAAAATAGAAAATAATAGATCGCATGTAATGCCAAGCCCTCGCAAATCACTGTTGAAGTCATTTCCTCATTCCAACCATCCAATAACAAAACTGCATTATGTAGACGTAGAACCCATCCTTACCTTTGCCCTTCTAATCAAATTCCGCCTCAAAAGATCACTGCCCCGCATTTCTCATGTACCTATTTCCATACACAAAACCTTCTCATTATATTTAGCGACAACTTATTTTTTTCCAATCAAGCGATATTAGACTTACAGTCAAGGCGTTAGAGAGTTGACGGACGAATAGATAAGTTGGCAGATGTACCAGCATGTTCGTATATGTACTCGGAAGGACGGCCCTTCCTGTTCCGGACTCGTGACATACGACAGCGCCGAAATATTTACGATGGCGGTCGAGAAGGTGATTGATCGCTGGCGATTGGCGTTAAGCAAACACGTATTGTTAATTTTTGTTGTTTTTAATGTGGTTTAGAAAATGTATATCTTAGACATCGGTTACACGCTAATTCTGGCGTCATTTCAGTCCATCAGTCTGGTCAGACTGACGGGAGAGTTATCGTGTAACACGCGGACTGATGGACTGATGGTCTGGACTGATGAAAATTTTAATTTTTAGATAATATTCGCACCGATGTCTCAGATGACTAAATATCGTTTCGAAATAAAGCAGTAATTAGTCGCGGTTATAATAACCGCATAGGTAAGTACCTCCAAGAAACAATAGGTACAGCTGGAATTATTATGATTTTAAGAAAACCTGAGCCCCGTTGTAACGTACTATGCAAGAATGCGTATATGTATGGCAAGTTGGTAAGGATTGTATGATTAATTAAAAACAAAGTTTAGACAAAGATGTTGGTTTTATGGAAATGGACAAGATAAACCTCTTATCATAATTTCATTCGACAGACTGTCGAAAATAGAGGTGAGTAGCAAAATTAGGAATTCATTAATTCGAAAAGCCCAAACTCTGGCACAACGGATAGCCGCCAGCGAATTACTATGCAAATTCAGGAGTCCTAACTTCGTCGTCCTAAAGTCGGCGCACCTGGATGACACACGTGGAAATAGACATGGTGATTAAACAGATGATTCCGGTTTAACGATAAAACAGACCATGAGAAACATAATGGAACCAAGGCATACCTTAAAACCTTTTGAATGTTGTTTGCAACACGGGCGTTTGTAATTTGATCAGAAACGTAAATATTATGTTTTCGAGTGCTGCCTGGTTTTGGTTTAATGAGATACGGATGGTTAAAGAGATGCGAAACAATAAAAATGCCCTTTATTATTGGATAAGTTGTCATGGCAACAAATTGAAATTGAACACACCAAACCATTTTATTTCGATTTACCAAGTAGGGACCTAATTAAGTTGTGAAATAAAAAATAAGAAAACAATCTCGTTCGCAACAGAGCGTTTAGCTTCCTCGTTTATTGACAGACGTGACCTAGTCAGTCCTAGTCGATACAATCAGAAAATAATCGAGACAAATCAGAATTGAAACTCCATTGAACTCGGTCGTACGAGTATTATGTATTATGTATAACTCTCTAACTCTAACTTTCAGGCTCTTTCCGCTCTTTATTCGCACATGTATCGCATACGCAAGAAAGTTATGTGACGAACACCAAGCTAGTGTTTGTATATTTTACAGCCCTCTGATTGATGGTAAATGCATACCCCAATTGGTTGCTTTTAAAGCGTATCCATTGTCCCAATAGAATATCACAACTTTATATGTTCCATCATATTCATATGTATTGTTTCAAATATATCAATCGCATGTCTATAAGTAAACGGAAGTGCTTTAGTTATTTCGCGAACAAATTTCCGTACAACTCATATCAGGAGCTAGTTTCTCGATTCTTATAGAGACAAAAATGGGTCAATTATGCGATCGATGCCTTGTATTAGAGCGCTAATAATAGCTAACAGCATCTAATGACGAACATTGAGCGCATTATGGTTATTACCTTGAAATTGACAAGGAAGTAGATCTAGATAGGTATCCATATAAGATAAATAGGTTACCTACGTAAAAATAGTTAATATGCTAAAAACAAAATAAACATTTGTCGACCCACTCCTAAACTAAGCAAAGCTATTGGCATTCGGAATAGATGACGATAAAAATACTTATAAAAATATTAACATATATTATATAGAACAAAACTTAAGCTCAAGATTCAAAGGCTCAAAATTTGAGCCTCAAATTCTAGACTTAACGCATTCACTGCCAGGGGGCGTGGCCTAGGAACAAACTTGTATGACGGTGGACGCACATGTGCGTCGGGGGTAGTGAATGTGTTAATCTAGGTCTAGATAAGAATCTAGTACATTATTTGTTTATTGTTAACCAGCATTGTGACCGAGACCTTGACACGGGAAAATGCGGTTAAGAGATATGGCCATGTTATTGTTACTTGGCCCAAATGCCGGTATACCGGTTTCGTACGGCGCTCATATTTATCATGAGCTTGGTTTTTAATATCACCTAAGTAAATATCTAAAAATGGTTTGATCTACCACAAAATGTATGTCTACTAGGTATTTAATAGTTAGTTATAAGCCTAGGAAAAAACCTACTTTTTATTGTTTCAAGACAAGAATAGAAATTATTAAAAACATTAAAATAAAAGTGAATATTGCTTCACGTCGCTGATATCAAAAAGTAATAACAGATAGCGCTAGTAGTAGCACCATTTTTGATTATAATATTTATAATACGATTAAGTTTTATATCTTAAATAGATGAAAAAATAACACCTAGAATAAAAACGTAGTGCCGGCAACTTACAGGTTAAGTACTTACCTATATCAAAAAGAATAGATAGTATAGAGGGGTCCTGTCATTGTAAATTTTGTAGTCACTGTAAATTTACTGCCATCTATCGACACACGACTAAAACTCAAAATGAAAACGTATAAAGTTATCAAAAAAATTATATATATGGATAAATGATTTTATTATTTTTATATCAGTTTGATCCATGTTCATTCACTGATATCTATGTGTTAAAATTGTTAAATATGAAACGGTGTCGTCACGCCATCTAGCCGAGGATAGGCTAAAGGTGTGTGCGCCATCTATTCGAGAATGACTTTTACTTGAATTCCGAGGCACGTTTTTTCCTTAGACTTTATTCGTCTTATACGAAGTTACATATGTCTTTGCCTATATCAATCTTTTACGAGTGCTATAAGCCATCCAATGTATATCCAATGGTCATGTCATGTCATGTCATAATAAACGTCATGGCCAAATAATAGTGCCGTACAAATGTCACGTCGTGGGAATCTAGGTGACACAGTTCACGTCTTGATCAAAACGGCCAACACGAAAACGAAACTAGCGAAAGTTTTGTGTCATGGACACTAAGAAGTTTTTTTTATGATGTCATTATTAAATAAATATGATTAAACTGTTTCTAATTTGTATATTAATGATATATATTTTAAACCACAGAATAATTTTTAACAATAAATAAATACATATTAGCGCCTTTTTTCATTATTTTCTTCAAGAAACCACCAAGAAACAAAGGACATGTTACGCCATCTATTGCCACTTAGGGGGAACAAATCATCTTATATGTTGGCGCCGGCTATTCGAAGTATAACTTGCATTAAGTTCTATAAAACTACTAACCGAAATTGTATTTAATATTTAAGAAATTAATACAGAATAAAATTATAATATTATTATGAATAGAATGTTACAATAATTTACTTCCATAAACTATGGACATGGTGCGCCATCTGTGAACATCTTGACGAAACTATCTGCTTTTCCATCAACCAACTGCGACATAATGTGTTGTTCATAAAATACCACTACTCGCCGCTAGATGGCGCTTTTATCAAATATATATTTCACTACTTACCGAGTATAGCTCTCAAGTGGCCCTCCAGCGTCTGCAGTATGGTCATCTTGATCTCCTTGACGGACTTCCCCAGGAACTGCTCACAGGCAGTTGTGAGGAGTTCGTCTTCATTCATGATCTTGCACTGTGCGACGCCCGTGACGGTGAGAGGGACGCCTTGGGCGGTCTCCACGTACTCGCACATCGGATTGAGGGTCATAACCTGGAGGATTACAAAGTGGATTAATGATACGTGTAACTTAGTTGAAGTTTATTAAAAATATCGTAAAATGACGGATCGGTTGATTGATTGATTGGAAGTATTATCTTCAATCTGTTCAAACAAATGCAATGCAGTTTAACCATTTACCTGGCTGACATTTCAAAAATGACAATCGAATGTCAGTCTTATCGCGACTTGCACCATCCCACTAACCCGGGGATAACCGGTTGAGGTTCGTGTTACCATGGTTACCAGTACAATTTGACATTGGGTAACGATTCAACGGGTTTACCCCGGGTTAGTGGGATGGTGCAAGTGGCCCTTATATAGGTACTCATCGAAAATAGAACACATGTTTGAAGTGCCGTGTGTGGGAAATATATATCGCTTAGCCTGGTAAAGGGTTAACAGTCAAAATTAATACACCTCCTCGATGGATCAACGCCGAACGATTTTATTCTGCTTATTCAGATCGTCAAGTGGGGATCAAGCGTTTCTGATCCCCCCCTGCATTGTGAGGGTGCCCTGGCGATAAGCCGGGGCTGCCGGAGGGCGCCGTGGTGGAATGACCTCGATCCCAGTGCGCCCTCACGAACGGCAAAGAGGGTGAAACGCCGGAGTGGGTTTAGTGGGTAGGGCCAAATTCTCCCCCCCTCTCGCTAAGAGAGGGATAAGGAGCGGCGAGTCCCACACACTGCGTAAATGCATTCCCACTCCGTCAAAAAAAAAAAAAGGCCATTGATTTTAGAACCCAAAAGCAATGTGGCTCTCCACTGCCACTTATAGTATATTTCAAACACGTTGGGTACATGACATGATACACAATGCATAGAATTTATAGCCTTAAAACGCTTTGGCGTTTCTCGCAAAATTGTATTGAGATAACATCTATCATCGTACCCTTCGTGTGTGTAAAATACTATACTCTGGTGACTTTCTAAGTTTGCTGAGATTACGGATCTCCACATTCCTAATTCAATTTTGCCAATAAACTCCCAGCATAGCTTACTCAATTGCCCTTTGACTTTCGAGTGACATGGAAGTACCATCGCTCACACTGTTAACTGTACATCGGTGGACCTTATGCCTTTTGTAATAACTAATAAGGCCCAATGGGTACAGTTAGGTGTGTTGCTGTTTGTACTTTTAGGAGCATACCTCAAGCGAAATGCGCTGCACATCGGTGACGAGCCACCAGGCCCAGCCCCACCCGCCGACGATGGTCTTCTTCTGCGTGGAGCCGAAACATCCACCTGGGAACAGAACATACTTCTTTAATCAACATTGCTAACAATAAAATAAAGCATTCATTGAGAATATTGAGATAAAGGATGACGTGGGCGTTGACATTAGAGAAAAATAAGTAAGTAACCTATATAATACTCGTAGAGGGCTCACTCCGTAGGTATATGGGTAGGTTAACCTTACTTATTAGTACATAATTAAGTTAATACGGGGCGAGTTATAGCAGGCGTGGCTCACTCTGCGATTTCGTCGCTTTGTTACAGGTAGCTAAAAGTACATCCGTTCCACACCAATTTTGGTGGCTAGCCATAAGCCGCGCGTGGCGATGTCGCCACCTAATAGCGGCCATATCTGTCCTGATCGTAACAGACGCGTTTTGTTAGAGAGTGAGTCTTCTGTACCTAGACTATTATTTATTCTGTGGTTATAGTTTACATACAGAATGTAACAAAATAGTGGGGATCCGTTTAAGGGCTTCTTCGCCGGTATCGTGTTCTGATTAGGAAAAGGTAGAGAAAAAAAAATTGAAGCAAAAAAAATGTATGAGGGTCGTCCAAGTCGACCAACTCTCCATTAATACAAAGGCCTAATATTTTTCGCGTAAAAAAAATGTTTCTTCTACTTTTTCCTAATGCGCGCTGAAAACTTACCTAGTACCTACCTATTTATTGAGATTTAGTTTTCTTAAAACGACACACGGCGCGATTCAGGAAATGAATTAGAGATTAACTAGATACGTATAGTAAAGATAATATGACGTCCCACGGGTAAAGGTACCTTATGGCGGTTGGCGCTTACGCTATTATTAACGTCGCTCCAATATTATTGCGGCGCTATGCGACGTAAGCGCCAGCCGCCATAAGGTACCTTTTGCCGTGGAACGTCACAATAACTTTACTATTTCATATTTAGTGAATCTCTAATTCATTTCCCGAATCACGGCGCTAGCCGCCATAAGGTAACTTTTGCCGTGGAACGTTCACATATCTTTACTATTTCATATCTAGTGAATCTCTAATTCATTTCCCGAATCGAGCCGACACTCAAAACAACAAATGACCATTGGTAGACGTTAACTCGCTGTGTCGATGGTTCTAGAAACGGGCAGTAACCCCCGCAAGCCCCTTCCTGACAGGACCAGTTCCACTACTTAATCGTAGGTCGACGCTCTATCCTTGCCACTTTCTCTTTAGGTATAGGTAGGTAGGTACACTTGTAAAGGAAACATAGCTGACACTGCTGGGCTCTATTGCCATCGCTTATTAAATGCAGGCGAGCACTTGACTCAGCATAATCAGATGTAACATAAAGATCAGTAATAAGTTATTAATTTATTATCTAATAACTATTACCTATCGGCCTGATTCGAACTTTGAGATACGTCAAATATTACGTCTAGATACTGTCTCTAGACCAAATATTTGACGTATCTTAAAGTTCAAATAGGGCCGGGCCATTTACGTATCGTTCGTATCGTTAGCACTTTTGACATCCCACGGGTAAAGGTACCTTATGGCGGTTGGCGCTTACGCTATTATTAACTTCGCTCCAATATTATTGCGGCGCTATGCGACGTAAGCGCCAGCCGCCATAAGGTACCTTTTGCCGTGGAACGTCACATTTGAGGAGTTCTTACGCTCTACCCATTTAGGTACTTTATTTATATACGTGTGTAACGCGCCGGAAACTGTCGATACAAAAAATGTCTGACATGTATACTATAAAAATTGTCTGTCATTTTTACTGTCTAGGTTAGAAAAAACTATGAAAAATCTCCTATTAGGACAGTGTTTTATAAAAAAAAGGTATCTCACTATACTGGTTAGACCTCGTCGACGATACACGATGACTACGATGAGCATGGACAGCCAAGCAAAAAACAGTAAGGTACAAATAACCTGACGCGGTACGGAGGCTGGAATTCAGTTCGCTTCCGATTTGATTTGCTTTCCCGACTACGGAATTTTATCTCCGCGCCATAAACATTGCTTATGGAAATATGGACATAAGACAACTCTCGAGATGGGAATACATGAACGGAAATGGAGTTGAACATCGCAGCAAAAACATATCTGACATATTTGTCAATCATAAACAGAATACCATAGCATGATCGATTTGTCGACTTAAACTGGTATTGTAAGCACTATAACGGGAGTTGTGGAAATCAAGGGGAGAGGCCTCTGCCCAGCAGTGGGACACTATAACGGGCTAAAAAAAACTGTTATTAAAGAAAGTACCTAGTGCGGAAGGGACGATTGTTTAATATACGACTATTAGGAGATACCTAAAGATCATTACCGTAGAAATAACCTTCAGTATGTAGGCAATGAAACAAATCAATGCCCGTTCTCACAATTGCATCTGACATTACAGCAGTGACAATTTACGACAGTTGAAATTAATTAAACAAATGATACGATTTACATTAGATTTCAAAATAAGAAGTATATATTTCCTAATAGGTATTATTGCACGTATTAAATTACACAATTGCAAGGACACAATATTAATGGAATTCATTCATAAAGTGGCCATGCACTTTTGTAGCTGGCTGTACATTCATTACGACCTATTCATTATGTAGCTATTCTGGCAATTTGAGGCATATAATTGTAGAGCCATGTTAGCAAACTGCACTTCTCGTTACGACTGTTATACGATCCGTCAACATCATAATGCATCACAGTTAGGAGCTTAGGTTACGTTCATGTTTTTTTTTAAAAATCAATGTAAATAATTTATTTGTGTGTCGTTGGCGTAATACGTGTCGCCATTCAATTTTAGATTAAGTCAGGTCCCCACAGAAAACCAGCGCCACGGTCTGCCGCGGCATCATGCTGAGTGGGGATCCTATTTTAGCGTCCTAATCTGTTTTATGTCTGCATAATTTTCTTTTTTTTCATGTACTATGTTGTGACTTTAAAATAAATGTATTTCTTCTTCTTCTTCTTCTTCGTCTTCTTCTTATAAGTTTATGACATTTTCAATTACGGTAATTAACGTGACTTCGGTAAACGGCAAAGTAATACAACTAACAAATAGAGATATACCCAATATACTTACATAAATCTCTTTGTTGCCCGATTAGGGCGAGGCAAAATGCGGCTTATGTTTTTACCAGTACGTAATTTTACGTGGGTATGTTTAATAAAGCTTAGAGAATTGTGGATACTTTTGATAAGTAATCTTATCCGCTACTACGTTGGCATTGGCACTTACTAGATTATTATGCCTTTACTCTATTATTATTGTAAAGTGATTTTGTGTACTTTTTGTTGACTTGCCGTGCAGTAATGCAGTTGCATAACGTTCAATTTTGTTACCTTAGAAATCGTTTTTATGAACTTTCTAAGTAAGTTGTGAACGGCACCGGGGAAATGCACCGCTTTCCCCAAGGGCGACAGGGCGCGTGCGCAGACCATTATTAACTTATTAATAACTCACTCAAATTAAATAAAGACTACACACGGACGACCGGAGCCCATATACGTAATAGAAAAACGTGATAGATAAAATATACAAAATTGATGAGAAGGTCCGGAACCCAAAATATCCAAGCGACGCTTCCGCGGGAGGCCTAAGGCGAACCTGCAGGATCCGGGGGCTGCAGGGCCGAGATCAGACATCACTTAATTTTGAAAGGGTATGAAAAAGCGCATAGACTCTCTAAAGGCTCGACGGTAAGTTTCAAGCACTTGAGGAGACCGAAGGCCTACATCGATAAAGCGCTGCATGGGCACTTCCTTGCCAGATCACAGTGTACACCTGCCAACTACTTTTCATGATTTTATCGCGCGGTAACGTAGGCAGCACTTCTTTTTTCTTTATTTGGCGTGATAAATTCCGGAAATTACGTAACGGCATTCTAATTAATCTAGTCAAATCACGTTCACCCCGGCTGTAGGTAATCATTTTTCTCGTCGTGGAAGTTTTACAAAACTACAGATGTCTCCAAGCTTTTTGACCGGCGGGCCATGCTTCCACCATTGCGGGCCGTATTGTATAGAATTTGATACTAGTTTCTCACGGGCGTGCTTGGCCATACCTACTCTAACTGCCCAACTGTAATAGGTCTTAGCTGACTGCCCTAAGGCAACGTCTTCTTCTTTGTCGTCACACTCTTGTCAGAGTAGTCGTGGTCGTCATATCAGGGCCGGTGGCAAGCTTCACAATCCGTCGCCATTCTTCCCGTACTGTAGCCCTTCTTGTACATTCATGGAGTGGTTCATTGAATGCATTTTTGACTAGGTCTGACCAATGCATTGGTGACCTACCGAGCCTTGTGCCTTCGACTTTTCCTTGCACCGTAACAATGCAACGTACCTATTTAAATATGAACTCATGCATATCTTCAATTACGAAAGAATATCTAGACAATCGCGTGCCATCAAATGCCGTATAAAGAATACAGAGGCTTGAGGCTTATCTACGCGTCACAGTTTTTCATTGTGTTTAGACAAGCAAACCTTTTCGTTCCGCAGCGTACGCTGCTAGATAACGACCTGTAAATGGATTTAGAAAATTACACTTCTACCCAAGTAAACAAACTGTAGTAGGTACAATAACGTCAATAACACTAGTGTACATACTAGTTTATAGGTGTCTCATGTTCAATCTTAAGTTCCTAACGCTCTTTTAGCAGATTCAGATTCAGATTCAGATTTAGATGTTTTATTGGTAAAAGGCAATCATTTTACAAGTCAATAAATATATGTACAATATCCAACTGTTATTTTACATTTCAGGTATTTGCTGATTAATTATTATTACATATTGATATTAATATTATCTGAATATTATATATTTACATTAATTTTTGCAGAGCAAGTTAATTCACGATATCAATTAGTCGGTGTGTTTCAGGTCAAGTTTATCCATACATTTCAAAGTGCGATTTATGTGCGACACTTTTTCGGAGCGTAGCAAATCATACAATTGTGTAGTTAAAAGGACATGACCGTTACACGGGCGACGTGATGCAGTGACTAAGCGGCAGGAAACGTAATCAGGCTTTTAGCACATCATTTCACTTTCCTTCCACGAACCACAACTAGACTGCCCGTTAGTGGACCTTATATTGGTGCAAGAAGATCTACCGATGGCCAGTTAGCGGAACAAACAGAACATGACTTGCATCACGTCAACTCTGGGTGGACCACCTATTCAATTTCTTTGTCCAATGTGCATTGCGTCTCACATTTTGCTTTAATGATAGAGTGAGACGCACTGATATTGGACAAAGAAATTCGACAGGTGGAATACTACCCTCTAGGACGCTTTGCAGCTACAAAGACGCTCTTCGGATTATTTTGTGACCATCGTTACATAGTCGAATTTTTGAACTTCCGATTTCCTTACAAAAATATCAAATTAAAAACTGACGTTTTTAGGGTTCCGTAGTCAACTAGGAACCCTTATAATTTCGCTATGTCCGTCTGTCTGTCTAACCATCCAAGGCTTTGCTCCGTGATCGTTAGTGCTAGAAAGCTGTAATTTGGCATTTAACTCAAATGTAAATCAATTACGCCGAAAAACTGGTACCTACCTACCTACAATAAAAACTGCTCTTGCATGGCCGGTTTGTTTGTTTTGAAGGAAAATATTAAACCCTACTAATGATAAAATAATAGTATGTTGACCGAATTGGGCTTTACATTACGCAGAGACAACTAGAAGATTCTTTGAACTATGATACTTACTTCCTTTGGCCATATAACGAGGGTATAGTTGCATTGCATGGATGAGTCAGCGCCATGGTCGGCTGCGCATCCGACTGTTTCCGAGTGGGTTTGCTTTAAGGCCGAGCCACACCGGCTGCGTGTGCAGCACGCTGCGTGGCGTGCGCTGCGTGACGTGCGCAGCACCCCTGCCACACCGGGTGACGCGCACGTCACGCAACGCACGCCACGCAGTGTGCTGCACACGCCACGCAGGCGCACGCTGCAGCTCAGTCATGCGTGCAGTAAAATAAAATACTCCTGCGACAGTACCTACCTACATCATGTTATTATAACTCCCGTTGCAAATGGAAGCAGCTCACCTAATGCCGCCATTGCAATTAGAGGATAAAAATGTCTCATATTTGAATCGAGATAATTGAGAATACATAATATTATTCACCGACGCACAATAGTTCACAATACAACAACCTTGTTTGCCAATAGTATCGTTAATACCTAACATCGATTTGTTCCCACAGGCCAAATTAAATTTTTATAAGACGTATTTTTTGTAATCTTTGTGCTATGTTGTAAATATACATTCGTATTAACGAACGATTTTAATTAGTTTTTCTTTTATCACTGAATCCATATTCAAAAACCAGCACGCGCACCGGCCGAGTTGTAAATAAATACAAGCGAGCTGCGCGTGTACACGCACAGCACCTATGCAGCACCGAGCTGTGCGTGTCCGAACCTGCTCGGTTCGCCCTCTCATAGGGAACGCAGTTAAACACAACGTCATCACTGCACGCAACGAAGCGACGTTGCCGCTCCGCTGCGTGGACGCGTGCACGCAGCACGCAGCCGGTTTGTCTCGTCGGAGCTGCGTTGCGTGCAAGTCACGCGTACGCGCACGTCTCGCACACGTCACGCAAGCGGTGTGTCCTCTCGTATGAGTTTTCGTATTATACAACGCATCGGGACGCGTACGTGCACGTGCACGTCTACGCATACGCATCCGGTGTGGCTTGGCCTTTAATTGTACAAACAAAACTGTTTGTCTGTAATTATCTTTCAATTATTGCTTTGACTAAACACCGGTTCCAAACTAATCGGCTTTACTCATTGTGTTCTTGACCAAGTAGGTAGTTATCATGAAAATTCATCATCATCATCATCATCTCAGCCGAAAGACGTCCACTACTGGACAAAGGCTTCCCCCAAGGATCTCCACAACGAACGGTCCCTCGCTGCCCTCATCATGATAATGAATGTAGATTTTTTGGTAAAAAAAATACTAACGCATCCAATAATAAAAAAATAAAAAATGAACAGTCTGATTGTAATTAATTACCTATTAATATTTTGTGCGACACCTCTCGCTTAGAATTCCGTCCGGCATCATGCTGCAGAACTTTTTAAATAAATGGATATTAAGTAGGTATACACAAAAATATTACCATCCTTCTTCAAGAGTCAGGTTAAAAAACAATCAACTTAAATGACACTATCACTAATTCATGAATCAATCTTGACTGAACATATAGTCACTTACTACGATTAGAGGACCAATTTTCTTCCAATTTTCCTCAACATAATGAGTTCCAAAACACCTGTCACCATCCAAACATTGTAATGGATCGCTCCCACCTTTCGCCGGTAAACGAACTACGTGCGCAGGAGTTGATCGTGAGCAGCCGAAGAAAGTGCCCGTTACATACCGAGCAAACGGTAAAGCGCGTGTCTAGATCACCGTGTTTAACTACAGTTTTACACCAAAAGCAGTAATTTACTAGTAATTGCCAATTGGATAAAGTGGTTAAGAGTTTCTTAGTGAAGTGTTCACTTCTAAACAGTTGAAGGGTTTAGGCAAGCGAAAGTGTTCTGTTATCATTATCAGACTCGAAAATAATGTTGAAGTGAAATTTGGACGGTGAATGAGTTGTTTCCGATGTTTTCCTTTGGATGGCTTGTTGGTTACATGTGGACGTGAAAGCATAGAAAATTAAGGTAAGTTGTTTCTTCTGCATTGTATTGATTTGAAAACATGTTGCGAGATTAGTTACCAGCCACTTACGAGACATGCTTTGCTTGTTTTGGTTAAAACGACTACAACTATTTCATGCTTTGTTTACGGTCATCGTTTTGGATGAGTTATTTGTTGTTTTGTTGTTGTGCTTCTATTATTTTTTTTGTATTTGTCAATGGTTTATAGTTGATTATTATATAAAAAGCATTTTTAGTGTTCCGTGCAAAACATTGTTCACTGAACACTTATGGGATAACTTCGGTCTTGTTTCGGTACCTATATACGTACAAATAACGGGCCCATTTTGTTTTGCCGTTATAGTAAAATCACAAAAAATGTACCTATTCCAATGTTTGCATCAAAATCGAATTTGTACCAAATATGACTATTACCATAGTTTAAACAATCGCGTCTGATACAGTTAGAAACAATTATAAATTATAAGTACTGCATGTCACTGTATTATCGGAGAATGTTATCCTTTTTACACTATATTTTATAACGTTTGAATTGTGGCACTAAAGTCAATTTTTTTATTCGGTAGACTAAAATGACATTTCATACTATGAAATATTATTATATGTTCACACTAGGAAATGTCATTTTAGTCTACCGAATAAAAAAATAGACTTTAAAGGATCCTAACGGCTTTCAGGGCTTTAACGGACAGTCGAAGAACAACTTGGATATATTCAAAAATAAATGAATCCCATTGATGTCCCATTTACCAACTGTCTGTAGTTTTTTTTACTTTAAAGTACTAAATCATACATTTACTATTCAAGAAAAAAAATTGTCCTTTAAACTCTCGCGTTTTGTACACTATTTTAATTACACAAACGGGTCTACCGCGATATAATTTCATTGGTTTTACCTTAAATTCCGACGTTTCAGCTGAGTTGCACGGAAAGACTTAAAATTTAAACTTAAAATTTTGGAATATAAGGTAAAAACAATGAAATTATATCGCGGTAGACCAGTTTGTGTAATTAAATATGTTAAAAAAATTAGTGTTTCATACTATTTCCGATGGGCGGAATGATTAAACAAAACACACACACAACACAGCGAGCCCTAATATTTAACTCTAGCAAGTTCGACGTACTTAAACATTAATTTTCCATCAGTTGAAAATGAAAAATGAAAATGAAAAGTATTTTATTTCGTAACTTATGTATGATTAAACTTTTCACACCTGTGCCGATGCCTCTTTTTAAGTGCCTTTAGATGCCTCTTTCGTGTATAGAGGCGGATTGTCAAAGTAAATTATGTAGCCACTGTAAATCAGTTAACTGGACTGATTGGTATTCCACATGTCACTGCCATAATTTAATAGCGTTACGTAATAGATTTTCACCGAAACCTCTTAGCATTCTGGATGGCAACTAGCAAAGTTGGGCACAGAGGCCAGAGCATTGATCAATATACTTTCTACACGACAGTATTTGCTAATCATTTTTGTAAACGTAATTCAATAAAGCAAGTACAGTCCTTTTTTATTAGGGTTCCGTACCCAAGGGGTAAAAACCCTATTACTAAGACTCCACTGTCCGCCTGTCTGTCACCAGGCTGTATCTGATGAACCGTGATAGCTAGACGCTAGACAGTTGAAATTTTCACAGATGATGTATTACTGTTGCCGCTATAACAACAAATACTAAATAATACGGAACCCTGGGTGGCCGAGACCAACTCGCACTTGTTCGGTTTTTTACATTGGGAAAATGCCTTTACGCATCCCGTCTCGAGTGGACTAACACGGGTATGACGGACTATAGGGCCACGAAGATGTTTGACTATTAACTACAAGTCCTACTCCTACATTCTTAGCATACTTAAGTTATATTTAGAAAAATATAAGATTAATTTACGCGATAATTCGTAAACGTTTAAATATAAAATATATTCCATGTGAAACACAATAACGTCGATCGATGCTTTTTGAGGCTGAGATGACGCCTTCTCGCACCTTGTACTTATTTCATACATAAGGTACCCCCCAATAAGAATGAAACTATTATGTCGGATCCGTTTGTTTGTCATAATTATTGAAAGTCATAATGATTGTCAGATTATCGTTATTCATAATTCTGAAACCGTTAACTTTTCAGGATTTTCGTTAAGTTATCCTATAAATAATTTAGCCTATATACTTATACGTCCCACTGCAGTGGTCACAGGCCTTTTATGGCAATACTGAAAAGTTACGCGTCTGAGAAAGGGGCTATTCATAAATTACGTCATTTCAAATAAGGGGGGGGAGAGGTCTGGACATCGGATGATGGTAGCATGACGTAGGAGGAAACGGGGTCATTCGAAGCATGATTTTTGGATGATATTAAGGGGGGGGGGGGGGGGGGGGGGGGGTCAAAAATCGTCAAAAATCGATGACGTAATTTATGGACAGCCCCAAAAACCAAATTATGTCTAACGAAAATGTGGACAAACATTTTCTGATCCGTTTAATTACTAAGGTGCCTTAAACATACTGATGTGTCGTCGGAAACTTTCCAAAATTGCAAAATTTCCACCTTGTAAAATTTAGGAAACCTATTTTAATTTGTACCTATGTGAAAAAATATTTTTCGTTTCTAAAATTAAAGTTACCTTTGATGCCTATGAAACTATCCTGAAATTTTTGACAATTATTTGATCTTTTTAGAAACTTTCCGCAACTGGCACATGTACTTAAGCACAAGTACATTATGTACCTACTTTTCAAAGGAACCTCTTATTCATCAGTCTAGATTTTTTATGATCGATATTGAACGAGCTTGCAGAAGAAAATTCAATTACGTGATAATTGTTTGCACTTGATTTGATTTTGTAGTGTGCAGGTATCTTATCATTATTACGTCCATTCAAGTGCACCATAACTGATTTGGTAGTAAATTGCTGATTGATAGCAAAAGAGAACACAATATACACATAGAACCGTAACAAAAAAATAGGTAAAATAGACTTACACCTATAAACTTTTCTCTCTGCACTAATTGTACCTATGTATCTCTGTCTGGCCCTATGGTTGACTGGTAGATAATGCCATTTGCCATCAAATCCGCCATTTCTACATTGTTGTATATATTTTGTGCAATAAAGATAAATATTAAAAAAATAACATTCTTCTTATTTACTGGGCTAACGTTAAGATTTATAAGCTCTAATTTCAAACGTACTAAACTCACAGCAGACATTCTTAGAATAAATTTACATAATAATATATGTATTTTTAAAGACAAACAACTTTTTTAATCTTCAATCGTTTCAGAGGGCCTACCGCGAACCACGTTCGACGCGTTGCCTCTCTGTCGTACTTGTAAATTCGTACGTAAGTGTGACATGGAGGCAACACGTCGAACGTGTTTCGCGGTAAGCCCTTAGGAATCTTAACCGTAACCTCTGTACTTACGAAAAATGGCAATGAAATATTTAAAGTCTATACGTTGTACTTAAAAAGAAATACATATTATTTCTTCTACGCCTATAGACTGTTCCAAATAGGGTTTGCAATCCGGATCCGAAATGTATGAAATTATCCGGATCTGGATCCGGATCCGCGGATATTCCCATACATTTCGGATCCGTCGTGCAAACCCTAGTTCCAAATAAACCAGCTTTTGACCTCCGTATTAAGGCATAGCAAAACACAGTTTACTTTTATTTTAATAAATTCATCCGACATACCGACACCGTTATGTTAAACTGAACAATTCCTGCTAGGAACTTATATCTATGTGGATTAAGAATCAAAACTGTTAAGATATTTTTAGACAACTGTGCTAAATGCGAAATCGTCACGTCGTGGCTATTAAGGCCGCTGCTTTTGTGACGCTATGAGTTTATAAAACATTATTTACTGTTATACTAAAGGCTGACATTGACAGACTGATTAGTAACTGGGCTATCGTTGTTAACCTATATCACTTTAGTTCCTTTAAAGGTGGGATTGTGCCAGTGTGCGGCACTGTGCGGCAAAAGTGTTTCTGTACTGAATATGCTTGTGCCGCACACTGGTGGAATCCCACCTCTATGTAATGCAACTGAATTAGTTATACGTCCTTTTCGAGAGCCGAATTAAGCCAATCAACTTGAACAAAAATGATACCTATACATATATGCAACACGGTACATTAACGCCTTTATTATGTATCCATTCGATTTTGAACTGTCTTAAGTACTTACTTATATATGTACGTAAATCTGAATTTGTATACTCATTTTTATAGTTTTATCGTCGCCCGCGCAACTATGACACGCATTGTTGTTACACCGGTATGCAATAATTGTGACACTCAGTACATTGACTAATACCTAACTAGAAATTAATAATAAGGGTTGATAAAAAAATCGGTTAATTAATTCAAACCAATTAGTATTGCTTTCTGTCAAGCGATCGCTTATCTGCAATGAGGTTGCCTGTTGTTAAACTCTATATGTTAAAGTTAATTGCACAAACGGGTCTACCGCGATATAATTTCATTGTTTTTACCTTAAATTACGACGTTTCAGCTGAGTTGCACCAGCTGTGGTCACGGAAAGAGTGACGTGCCAGCAAGTGTCAACGGAAATATAAATAAAACTCCACTAAATTACCCGAAATTAGTTTATAAAATGAAATTATATCGCGGTAGACCCGTTGTGTAATTAAATATGTGTACAAAACGCGAGACTTTGAAGTGTTATATGTTAAATTGTTTATTTTGTAAACGTTTTCACACGGTCCGTCCATGCACCTTGTAGTTGACAGCGTTTTCCTGTTCCCCATCACCTCTGTACGACGACATTGCCCCAACGGCCACCATTTCTTCAATATTTATTTTGTGTGGTGTGCTGTATAAATATAATATATATGCATGTGTATATGTATGTTTGTATTCCAGGAGACAACATGAGTTCCCTAATGACAGCGGCGGCGGACGCCATCGCCGGCACCGCCATATCCGCAGGTATGCAGGTAATATGGCACCTCTTTCTACAATTTGGGGGGTTTATTTATTATTATTATTTGTTAGCCTGTTGTGTCCCACTGTTGGGCAAAGGCCTCCCTCTCTTTCTTCCACGCGTCTCGTTCTATGGCAATATTAGGCCCATCTTTTCGAAAGACGTCAATTTGACAAACGACTTGTGAGCCAAACATAGTGCGGCGTCACGGCAGACCTCGAAGGAGATGGCGGCACGTTCTTGACGTCTTTCGGAAAGATTGGCTCATACTTATACAGATTTAAGTCTTTCCTTTTTTAAATATAACAAATGTCTACAATTTTTGTAAACATTTAGTGACTTTTTACTTTCGCCTACAGAAAAGACGTTTCACTTGAACTGACTTGATCGATCGAGTCGAGGAATCATTTCTTTTAAGTTTAATTTACTTAATTCTTTTGTAAGTTAGCAGTTTATAATTTAAGCAGGGCATACTTGTTCACGCGAACTCTACCAAAATACAAGTATTTAAGCGCCGTTTCGGAATTTGCTAAAAGAGGAGAGAGGAGGAGGCTTGTTCAAGTATTGAAAGAGGTTTGTTGTTTCCAGATGGCATGGTTCGTCCCAATGTTGGTGGCGACCATAGCGTACTTCCAGTACGAGCAGACCGACCCGGAGGGCAGGCCCGCGGACATCGAGGAGTCTCGCATGCTGGCGGAGTACGACTTTATCATAGTGGGCGCCGGTTCTGCTGGTGAGTTGTCATTGTCACGTCTCTGTTCTATAACTCGTCACAAGCCAGACTCCAGGCTATCCCGGATAGACCCGTTGGTAGCGACTATAGCGTACTTCCAGTACGAGCAGACCGCGCGACCCGGAGGGCAGGCCTGCAGACATCGAAGAATCTCACATGTTGGCGGAGTACGTCTTTATCATAGTGGGCGCCGGTTCTGATGGTGAGTGCTCACGTTGCTTTTCTAATATAACCCATTGTGCATCCAATCCAATTCCCGAATTCCATTGAACTCCAAGATCCCTTAAAAGTGTCGTAGAATGTTGTAATGTAAATCTTTCGATGTTGGCTTATGTGACATTTTATATCCTTTAAACGACTCAAACCATTACTTTTTTCACTTAGTCAATTGTATCTTATTTTAATTTTTAACAAGCAGTAACGTCTGCGAACGATGCTATTAAGCTGAATAAATTTAAAAGTGGAAAAATTACTGTCTTGGGTGAGACTTGTATCCTGAGGCCGTGAGTTCAAGTTTCACCCAAGACAGTAATTTTTCCACTTTTAAATTTATTCAATTGTATCTTGTTTGGAAATTTTACTTATATTTGTTTATGAAGTAAGTTGAGATCGAATATCTAGAATAAGATGTTACGAAGTTCCTACACTTCATATCCTATTCTGAACGAGTTAACATTTGGTTAATAATTTAAAACGAATATTTCAGGAGCCGTGTTAGCGAACAGACTATCAGAAGTGGGCCACTGGAAGGTTCTACTCCTAGAAGCCGGAGGCCATGAGACGGAGATATCCGACGTTCCTCTGTTGGCCGGCTATCTGCAACATAGCCAGCTGGACTGGGCGTACAAGACTGAGCCTCATAATGGGTTCTGTTTAGGTAATTACACCAATTACAATTACAAGTTTATTGAAAATGTTTTCGGGGAAGGAAACTAGATAGTCTAATCTCAATACGGCTTAATTTCCTTCTCGTAAAAAAACAATGCAACTAAAAATGCTAAGACTAGGAGATATTAGGCATCATTGCAATGCTATCATTATCTTAATCCAGGGGTCTCCAAACCCCGGCCCGCGGGCCAAATCCGGCCCGTGACGCGTTCCAATCCGGCCCGCCGACACCCAAAGCGAGTGCCCACTGACCGGCCTTCGGGAGCCAGGCTCCAGGGGTTCCGCATTCATTGAGAGTGGAACTGTTCCTAACAGCAGCAACCAGACACCCTCCCCCGGCGAAAAAACTGACGGTGGCCCGCGCGAAAGTTTCTGAGGGCAATATGGCCCTCGGGTAAAAAAGTTTGGAGACCCCTGTCTTTATCTATACATTCTTCCTTAGTTACTTAGCCCAGTTTGTAGCTAGTGACTCTGCCTGTGGACCTGGCGGTCCTAAGTTCGATACTTGAGGCGATCACAAAAATAAATGTATTAAGTTAAAAAAGGAACATTCACCACGATAATTTAGACACCTCTCTCGAGCGTTACGATTCTCTATGTCATGGATTTTATAAATTTAAATTGTAGGTACCAACTAAAAGCCTCCTTTTTATTTACAGCAATGAAAGATGGCAGGTGCAACTGGCCACGTGGAAAAGTTCTTGGTGGTAGTTCAGTTTTGAACTACATGCTTTACTTACGAGGAAACAAGAAAGACTACGATATATGGGAATCCTTAGGCAACAAGGGATGGGGCTACAAAGACGTTCTTTATTACTTTAAGAAATCAGAAGACAATCAGAATCCATACTTGGCACAAACACCTTATCACAGCACAGGAGGATATCTAACCGTGGCTGAAGCTCCTTACAGAACACCTTTGGCTACTAGTTTCGTCGACGCTGGAGTAGAGTTGGGATACATGAACAGAGATATCAACGGTGAAAAACAAACGGGTTTCATGGTCGCTCAGGGGACGACTCGGCGAGGCAGTCGGTGCTCTACATCCAAAGCGTTTTTAAGACCTGCTAAAAATCGTCCGAATCTCCACATATCCATAAATTCATTTGTGACAAAAGTGCTAATAGACCCACGAACTAAAATAGCATTTGGTGTCGAATTCGTAAAGAACAAAATGATCCATCGGATTCGAGCCCGAAAGGAATTAATACTGTCTGCGGGTTCAATCAATTCACCTCAGTTGTTAATGTTATCCGGCATAGGCCCTTCTGAAGAATTGACCAAACACCGAATACCGGTACTACAAGATTTGAAGGTTGGACAGAACCTGCAAGACCACGTTGCACTTGGAGGACTTACCTTTATGATTAACAAAGATGTAGCTATAGTTGAAAACCGTTTGCAATCGGTGAGCACCATGATGGAATATGCTGTTTTAGGAACTGGGCCGCTGACTATTTTGGGAGGAGTTGAGGGATTAGCTTTTGTAAATACTAAGTATGCGAACGCAACGGATGATTTCCCTGATATTGAATTCCATTTTGTGAGCGGCGCAACTAGTTCCGATGGGGGTGCTCAGTTAAGGAAGATTCAAGGATTAACTGAAAATTTTTACAATGCTGTTTTTAGACCGATCAACAATATGGACGTTTGGTCAGTTATGCCCATGCTGCTAAGGCCTAAGAGCACGGGTTACATTCAACTACGGAGCGCAAACCCGTACGACTATCCTTATATTTACCCAAATTATTTTTCGGATAAAGACGAAGAGGACATTAAAACCCTAGTCGAAGGCGTGAAGATTGCTGTAGCTCTATCCAGAACCAAAGCATTTCAACGTTTTGGATCCGTATTAAACCCGAACGTTTTCCCTGCCTGTAGAGCGGTACCCCGATACAGTGATAAGTACTGGGAGTGCATGATCAGGCAGTTCACAGCGACGGTGTATCACCCGGTGGGGACCGCTAAAATGGGGCCTTTCTGGGACCCTGAAGCCGTGGTAGATGATGAACTCCGAGTGTATGGAGTGAAGGGCTTACGCGTCATTGACGGCAGTATCATGCCCGTGATGGTGAGCGGCAACACCAACGCTCCCATCATAATGATCGGCGAAAAAGGCAGTGATATGATAAAAGCGTTTTGGCTAAAGCGAAGAATGTCGCGATACTATCACTGATACCAATTTGGTACAATTTGCAAACCAATTCTAAATGATCCCAGTATTATAATATATTTTAGTATCCATTTTTAATTACGAAGTCATCTTCTAGCGTAATTTTTATTGTAAATATTAGACGTAAGTAGTAATAAATTATTAAATTATACATTTTTTACATTTACAAGTTTTGTCATTTTTCTTTATTTCGATTACTTGAAAAGTAGGTACAGCACGAAAATCAGCAGCAATGTATTTCAGTCACTCATAACATAACCCACAATGGTAATAGGAAGTCTTATAACTAATATAGGCTTAATATTCTAAAAATCTTATCAAAAAATGAAATAGGCCAATTAAATTCTTGAAACTATTTCATATAGAAACGTGTCGTTGTTTTGCATAGATGATAGCACCGTAATCAATTTGAAGTGTTACTGCTCCAAATTTCATAACCTAAAGACATAATTACGCAAAAGCGTACGATATAATAAAAAGCCGGAATCACGTACAAAAGTTTTTTCATAGATTGTTAGCTGGAACTAAGGTAGGTTATTAAAAAATAAATCGGGTTTAACCGATTCATGATTCTACAGATAACTTTATTTTAATTAAACATATTATTATAAAAGTTCTGCAACTGTCGTGAGTGCTGACGAGCGTCAAAGAAGCATATTCGACCATACTTTATAGTATTGTCTAGTGACTAGTGTCGGACGTTCACGAATGAATTTAGTGCTGTGTACATGTAATAATATTAATATTTTCATGTAATAAAAGACTTTAGGGTCATCGTCGTGTGCTCTTATGCCTAACATTAGTTACATGAGTGATGCATAAGTTTTGACCGGTGACCCGTGGTCTTAAGGGGCCCACAGATTACCAGTTCGCCGGACGATATCAGCAGTTGTTCGCCACTGTCACCGTTTACGATTAGCTGACAGGCTGATATCGTCCGGCAAACTGGTAATCTGTGGGCTCCTTTACATATACTCCTCGAAATAGTGCCCACGAATAGCACAGCTTTACCAACAATGCGTCAATAAATTAACGTCTTCTGTCTTTTAAATATAAAACTAGGATGATATTGTGTACAGGTCTGAATAACAGGAGACACCATGAGCGCCATACTCGGCAGGCCCGACTACCTGGCCTGCATGGGCATTGACACTGCCATGAAGGTTGGTAATTGTCCCGTTCAATTTTAGTTTTAGAAATTTACTTTCCATCCTATTGCTGTCATTAACCCGAGACGCCCTAGACATTCGTTTTAACCAATGTATGGCGACCGGTGTCTAGCGTGCGTCCTTGGCTAAAAGACATCGCCATAGATTCGCAGAATGCATGCAGTATGTTATCGCTTTGGCCTAATCCATATAAAATTTTAAAGCGATCGCAGTACAAACAGCAACACTCCTAACTGTACATCGGTGCACCTTATTACAAAAGGCATAAGGTCTAGCGATGTGTACAGTTAACAGTGTGGGCGATGGTACTCACCTGCCGCCATTGCAGTAGTAATCGTCTACAGTTTGTGACCGTTCTGTTCTCCATCACTACCATCAGGCGATTCTTATTCTTAAATTTGAGAAATGATTTTTCTAACCTGTAAAAATGTAATATGATTCCAGACGCCATGCTATGTTCCATTGTTGCTGGCGGCCATAGCCTACTTCAATTTCCAGAAGTACGATGTAAAAGACCCAGAAGGTGGCATTCCCGACATCGAAGAGTCTAAACTTCTATCCGAATACGACTTCATCATAGTGGGCGCGGGTTCTGCAGGTATGAAATACCTCTTATTACTTTTGTTACCATAGAGATCACATACCTATTACACGTACAGTCACCCCACGGGATTTTTATGCCATTTAGGGTTCTTGCTAAATTGGAAATTCTATAGCGTAAGTATTAAACAACCAATTTAGCTAGGACCCTAAATGACGCAACAATCGCGGAGCGTTATGGTACATTTGCGACATCCCGCTCTGAAATCTGAAATCGCAGTTCTGAGCAATTTCTTAGATAAAGCTTTTTATGTAGGCCCAAATACTAACGTTCAGACGTTTACTCGTCATGTAATTTATTCAAACCTTAAAATCGATACCCAACCGTAAGGCGATCACGACTCTGTCCTAATGTTTCAGGTTCCGTGGTGGCAAACAGATTATCCGAAAATAGAAACTGGAAAATTCTTCTACTAGAAGCTGGTGGTGATGAGACTGAAATATCTGATATCCCTCTGTTAGCCGGATACTTGCAAAAGAGTGAATTAGACTGGCAATATTCTACTGAGCCCAATAAAAACTACTGTTTGGGTAAGTTACTGTTGGATGTCTGAATTATAAAACAAAACTGACAAGTTGAGAATTCCCTTATTATAAATGTTTTCGTAGGAAGTGCTTTATTTAACATTTAATAAACAATCCAATTACTTTCTTCTTATTTTGTTTATCTAGAGACTGAACATTAACGCCGTTCTGTCGACTGTATAATGTATGGAATTCGCAATATGTGCATGGTTGTTAAGTTGTTACCAGAATAAAAATTAATAAATAATATTAACAAAGACACTGCCTGTTATTAACCGTGGTTTATTTAACGCTTAATTTTCACGTACCTACTGCCACTAAATACTTACAAAATACAAGCACAAATATATAGGTATTTTTTCGTGACTAGGTAGATATGTAGAAATGGAAACAAATGTTTGTCTATTAAATCTATTATTTATTTTGTTTACAGCATTGGAAGGCGGTAGATGCTGCTGGCCGCGTGGAAAAGTTCTTGGTGGCAGCTCCGTTCTGAACTACATGCTCTACTTGAGGGGCAACAGAAGAGACTACGACACGTGGGAATCCTTGGGCAACCCTGGATGGGGATACGACAATGTACTATACTATTTTAAAAAATCTGAAGATAACCAAAACCCTTCCTTGGCAGACACTCCTTATCATGGTACAGGAGGATATTTAACCGTATCTGAGGCTCCTTATCACACACCTCTGGTTGAATATTTTCTCGAAGCTGGAAAAGAATTAGGATACGAGAATAGGGATATCAATGGTGAAAAACAAGCTGGGTTTATGATTGCTCAGGGCACACTTCGAAACGGCAGTCGGTGCTCTACTGCCAAAGCATTTCTAAGGCCAGTTAAAAAGCGCCCGAATCTCCACATATCATTAAACTCATTTGTAACTAAAGTGCAAATAGATCCCAAAACAAAAACCGCATTTGGTGTCGAGTTTGTTAAGAACGACAAGATCTATCGCGTCAGAGCCCGGAAAGAAGTGATATTATCAGCTGGATCAATTAATTCGGCTCAGCTATTAATGTTATCTGGCATAGGGCCAACTGAAGAATTAACCAAATACCGAATACCGGTAATTCAAAATTTAAAAGTTGGCTATAACTTGCAAGACCACGTAGCTGCAGGAGGGATCGACTTCATACTACAGAAAAATGTACAGGAAGCAGTTAACGTTGACTGTACATCGTTAAGCACTTTAATGAATTATGCCATTAATGGGACAGGACCTTTGACTATCCCGGGAGGAGTTGAAGGTTTAGCGTTTGTTAACACCAAATATGCAAACGCAAGTGATGATTTTCCCGATATCGAGTTTCACTTTGCAACTAGAACTACAAGTTCTGATAAAGGAAGAGTGTTTAGATCGATTCAAGGAATTCCTGAAGATTTTTTTAATGCAGTATATGCACCGGTCACCAAGCCGACGTGGTGCATCCTGCCGATGTTGTTGAGACCATACAGCACAGGTCGCATACAGCTAAGAAGTGCCGACCCCTATGACCCTCCTCTTATATACCCCTATTACTTCACAGATGAAAACGATATGGATATAAAAACTATGGTCGAAGGAGTGAAGATCGTGTATGCTCTGTCGAAAACGAAGGCTATGCAGTATTTCGAAACAAGATTAAATCCGAATATTTTTCCTGCTTGCAAAAATGTACCACGTTTCAGTGATGCATTCTGGGAGTGTATGATTCGGCAGTTTACGGCGACTGTGTATCACCCGGTGGGGACCGCCAAGATGGGCCCGTACTGGGACCCCGACGCGGTGGTGGACGCCGAGCTCCGGGTGTACGGGGTGGAGGGGCTGCGCGTTATCGACGGGAGCATCATGCCGCTCATTGTGAGCGGGAACACCAATGCTCCCATCATCATGATAGGCGAGAAGGGCAGTGATATGATCAACGAATTTTGGTTAAAGGAAGAAAAGTATCGAAATTAGAGTAACACTAGACGGGCCCGCAGCTCCGCTCGCGTAAATGAAATAAAGAGTTTGTCTTATGTTTAGTTAAATACCGATATTATTATGTATTGAACCCTGACAGGGTTTATAACTGTGATAGGGACTTCTTATTTGTAACCGATATTTGGATAACTTAATTCGCAAATTGCTCAAAAAATTACGTGATTTGATAAAAGGCAAGATTGTATTTTTTCATCTACGTAGGTATTTATTTAAAACTTGTTTCAACATAAAATTATCATTTATTTTTATAAGCCCAATTGCAAAAACGTTCATTAGATTAATTTCCGCCTTAAGACGAATATGTACGACCACCGCCCATAAATCGCATTTTCATACAAACGTAAATAGTCCCCATTTCCCTGTCTGGATATTGACATTACTTACGACGGCTAAGGTAACGCAACGACCCAAAATGAGTCCTGGCCTCCGACACTAGATCACGCCATGTTTCCCGGTCTTGCGATAGCTCTCGCCAGTCGCCACGGCCGAGGTTGAGCAGATCTTGAGCTCCAAAATATCTGAGCATGCACTTTAACTACATTATAATTTACATTGTTCAGATATTTGTGAATACCTCGGCCGTTCCGATATATCTGATGGTGACTGTTCAGCAAGAAGAAAAAATCCTACCCGGTCGAGTCGTATCGTATTACGCGAGAAAACAGTTCACGAATTGGTTATATCTGTAAAGTCATTAAAGTATAATTATCACATACACATTATTACGGGCACCATCCTCCATTGAACTGATGGGCTTCATATTAACTTGCTATCAACTTTGTATTTGTGGCCCATCTCGGCAGCCCGTTCCCCGGACGAATGGCAATGTTTGCCGAAGCCGTGAAAGTCAATCTGAATAATATAAATCAAAAAGAAATTTAAAACAATAAAATACAAATTATTAACACGATAATCATACGATAATACTAATTTGATTGATAAGCTTAGTCATATATGGCATAAGTCACTCGTATGGGCATAGACTAAGGTTGAGGTTGACAGCACTTTTTATTTTACTTCGTGTAATAAAACACCGCAATAACTGTATACCAACATGACAAATATAAACATTTGGTATGTCTGTAGCACCACATCTAATAATTTTGTCCGTAGCACCACCTAAACGAAACTAACCGAGAGTTGCCGAAAATGGCCGATCATCGTAAAATTAAGATTGTTATGAAAATTTATTTTGCTTATTGTACATTAAATACGCATCGAAAGCGATAGTTTTTATGCTCTAGTTCTATTCTCATATTTAGATAATAGATTTAAACAGTTTTTTCTTATCATACGTGCGTCGTATTCGAGATACGTGTCAAAAACTTTTTTAGAAATTTGTAAGGCGCCATCTCGCTTCTTCCCTCGTTTTTTATCCCGTTCAGGCGGCTTAGCACGGTCGCGTTTTTATCCCTTGTCACCATGCCTGTCACGTTCTAACACGTATGTAAGTGCGAAAGGGACGCGCATAGTGATAGTCGATAAAAATGGAACCGTGCTGAGCCCGCTGGTTTTTCAATTTTATATATATGATAGGTTTTGTCTTTTATAAATTACGCTGATATAATAAATATAGTTCTATGCTACCTGCTGTGCACTAGACGTGCGCGCCGACCTAAAATTTGCCGGCGGCGGCGCGCCGTCATTTTCGGCAAAAATTAACTATTTATCGTTTTTCACTAGCATTATACTTATTATTGTACATACATAGTTTAGTTGTAGTACATACGTAAGTGTGTTGTTCAATAGTTTACTTTAATTGCCATCTTGGTGTGGTACTAAATAAGGAGAGAAAAACAACAAAGTAAACAGATTGTTTATTTAGTAGATTGTTAACCAAGGGTTGAAAGGCACCCATTTCTGTCGAGGTAGTTTCATTTAATGTCTTTCTTAAACTATATCTACGATTTATTTCATATTTTTTAGACCCATGGTTAAAAAGTTAGAGGGGGGGGGGACACATTTTTTTTCTTTCGGAGCGATTATCTCCGAAAATATGTAGGTACTTTGTCAAAAAATGTTTGTTGAAGACGTTGATACGTTTTGAAATACCTATCCAACGATACCCCACACGGTAGGGTTGTAGTAAAAAAAACTTTACTTTGAGTCCCTACCCAAAGTCCCTACCCAAAGTAAAGTGGTAAAGTATTTGGGTGGGTATTTATTTATATATCCATGCCAAATTGCAGCTTTCTAGCACTAACGATCTCGGAGCAAAGCCTCGGACAGACGGACATGGCGAAACTACAAGGGTTCCTAAGGTCGCCTCCAGAAACTCGCGAACTAAATTGACATGAGTTTGACAAATAAAATGATACCAGGCGGCTTAGCACGGTCGCGTTTTTATCCCTTGTCACCATGCCTGTCACGTTCTAACAAGTATGTAAATGCGAAAGGGACGTGCATAGTGATAGTCGATAAAAATGGAACCGTGCTGAGCCCGCAGGAATAGCAAAGAAAAAATAGTCACGGGTATATGTCGATAAAATGATATCGATAAGTAGGTAAGTTATTGCACTTACTACCCATGTCATAATTATAAAGGGGTCACAAACGATTTCGATTTATATGAATGTGACGAGAAAAGTGGTTGTTTCGATTGTATTGTGTTGTGACGATTTACCCATCAAATCAGGAGGTGCGGATGCGAAACTGACACATTTTAATGTTAGTATGCAGGTTTAGGGGCAAGTTGTTTATTTCAAGAGCTCGGTTGTCGCCATAAATCTAAAATTGGTGATTTCATTTTATACATGTGGCCGGTAGATGACACAAATTAAATGAGAAATTAATCTCATTGTACGAAATATTTCCCCGTCTGGGCCGGCCTTTTTTGTATTTTGAGCCAAAATCACTGTTTCTATGTTATAACCCACAACTTGTTACTCTAGCTGTAAGTTTTCCTAACAAATAAAACAAAATAAAATATGTATTTATTTAATTACAATATGTTTATCCAATATCCTTGTCTCTATTACTATAAAACTGCACATTTTTCCAAATACCAAGTAACATTTGTAAAATAACTTAAGGATACATTTTAACTGACTGCGCAACAGTAGCGCCCCTAGCGGTGAATTCTCGCGATATTCTCTAATTCAAACTTTTTTGAAAATATCGATATGAACAGCACTGGCCAAACTGTGGTATCATTTGTGCACATTGACCTGTCAATTTAGTTCGCGAGATTCTGGAGGCAACTGTAGTCAACTACAACTACGGAACCCTAGAAAGTCAAAAAATACAAATATTTCTGAGAGAGATTTGCTCTCATAATATTATATTAACTAGCTTTAAGGATTCACCAGTTTTATGAGTTGATTTTCAATTTCTTTTCATATTGTTGTTCTTGTTAGGTAATTTTGTTACAGAATTGTATTAAACTATTAAAGGATAACTGGTTTGTATATGTAGGTACGTTAAAGTCGCTGATCACGATCAGCTATAAATTCAAAACTTATTTTTAAGGCTACCTACCTATGTAATGTAAAGTGTATTTATTTCGGACACAATAACCTTGCATTATTGCTACATATAACTATCAATAATATTATAATTAGTATAATTACAAATAGGTACTATTAAAACGGATAACTCCAATCTCTGCGAAGATGGCATGTGGAATTGAGCAGAAATTTCGGTTTCTCGCAAAAACAAATATATCTACACTCCGTTCTTAAAATTCTTTATAGTGGAAATAACCATGCTAGCTTCAAATATGATATTTCTTTAATACAATTATATATATTTTTAATAATTAAATTGAATCCAGTAACTGTAATGCCATACGATAAATAAATAAATATAAAAGTATTCAGTTTCTTTTATCTACCCCTAAAACAAACCCCTCATAAAATCAATACCTACATATCGTAGGTACTGTAATACTGTGTGTTCTCTAATATGTATACAAGGGAATTTGGTATAGTATAGTATAAGTATAGGATGAACGCCGCAAAACCAATTAAAAAAAAACAATCTCCATATTTTAAATGAATAGGCGATTGACACGAAAAATAATATGTTGCTTATTTATTAGAAGTACTTCGTTTTTTAGCATTAGAAAGAACTTACGAAGTATGGTATGTATCATTTTCTTCGAATATTGAAATTTCAAGTAACCTACCTAATACCTCTCTCTCTCTCTCTCTCTCTCAAAAATATCTATCCGAGATGAGATGTCACTTTTAGCTTGCTCAACACCATGAAATGTTGAAAATTTTATTATGCCAAGCCAAGCCACATATTTTGACTAAGACGAATAGTTTGTTAAGGCGTGTAGAGTTCGAAGACTAAGAAGCTTGGCTCTACAAGAGATCTGATAACTTTTTGGCAGTGCGAGCCATAATGGTCTCGGCTTGGCAACATTTTACATGAAAATGTTTTTAGTGGGATCGTATTGACTTAAACATGTCTTTGTTTTGCTTATAGAGCAGAATGAACCAGTGTACCAGTATCTATCACCTACCACTTTGTAGCAGGTGTTAGTATGTTTTGTAACCTGACCTGAATAAATTTAAAACCAAGTTCGAGTCGCGAACCGAGCGAGGGTGCCGTATAGTATACTATAGGTGTCAAAATATTCAATATTTATACGTTTAAACTACTTTAAACGAGTAATTCTTGTTTATATATATATTTCTGGGATCTCAGAAACGGCTCTAACGATTTCGATGAAATTTGCTACATAGGGGTTTTCGGGGTCGAAAAATCGATTTAGCTTGGTCTTATATATATCTGTAGGAAAATGCGCATCTTTGAGTTTTTATATGTTTTCCGAGCAAAGCTCGGTCTTCCAGATATTGTAAAATATTTGGCCGTACCTACCGTACGTTTTAATTTTACATTTTTTTATCTCGCAGGTCTAATAGAGACAGACGAACGGAAGTTAAGTAAAGAAAAGTAAAAAAATATTTAAGGAGTGTTCCTTGTCCTTTTATTTTGAGGTACGGAACTCTAAAAATAATCACGCATTCGCGTCGGAAACAATATAAAGCACGAATCGCGTACAGTTTTCGTAGATATTTAGTAGAAAACAAGGTAAGCTATTAAAATTTACAAAGAATTTAAATAGTCTTACGGCGCGATTCGGGAAATGTATTAGAGATTCACTATAGTTCGTTTTTTTTAGCATTAGAAAGAACTTGCAAGAAGGTAAGCGATCTTGACATAACTATTATTTGAAAAACGCTTTTTAAAAATCAATAACTATTACTTATGAAAGCAGAAGAATATAAATGATTGTATTAGATTCATAATTGTTACATATTTGCAGTAACTTATTTTTAAAATGTGTTTTTCAATTAAAATACACATCAAGATTGTTTACCTTATTTCTAATGCAAAAAAAACGAACTATAGATATGAAATAGTAAAGATATGTGACGTTCCACGGCAAAAGGTACCATTGCCCCGGCTGAATATTGAAGCGGCGTTAATAATAGCGTAAGAGCCAGCCGCCATAAGGTACCTTTTGCCGTGGAACGTCACATATCTTTACTATTTCATATCTAGTGAATCTCTAGTTCATTTCCCGAATCGCGCCGTAAGATAGATAATTAAATTAATGAGTTCTGCCTATTTGCCTGCAAAATAATCTTTAAGTACACAGAATATTTATCTACTTCAAATAATTTTAGTTCGGATTAGTTATGTTGCACCAAAAAATTTAAAACATTAGTTTCGTTTCAAGGACCATTTGTTCATGTAAATTCATTTATCTTACATTATGTGTGTAGTGAATCTCAATTGGCACCATGAGCGCCCTACTCTGCAGGCCCGATTACATGGCCTGCGCGGGGATCACTGCTGCTATGAAGGTATGAAAATATTCATTATTTTGAAAGACTAACATTACTTACTGTGGGGCTTAGTCAATTTTATGTAAGAATGTCCAATATTTATTTATTTATTACTCGTATTCAGTAATAGACCTTGTAAGTGGTGGTACTGGTGCTCGACGCGGTCCCGGTACATGTCATCTTGAAACTTAAGTCATTATCAATAGAGGTGACAGCAGGGTGTCATCTATTGGGCATTATTAGCATGTCGAGCACTAGTACCACCACCTTATGTTAAAATTTGTAAATTAATAAACTTATTTCTTGAACAATGTTCAAAAGTCCCATCCGGATTCTTTCAACCTGAAAAGGCAGCAATAGGAAATATTACGCAAAACTCAGCGTAGAGAGCGTCACTAGCATAATCACAGGGCCTAACGCGAAACACGAAAATCGAAAGTTCGGTTTCTGCCTCTCTATCACTCTTGCCTATTCGATCGATAGAGAGGCAGATAATGAAAGGCCAATGTTTGCCCTATAACTAGAAAAAATAATTAGAGGTATCACTACTTCACCACGACGTTAAAAAAATGTTTTATTTTTGTTTTACTTTTTTTTCCTTTTTTTATATGACAACTGGTATTCGTTTTTTGAGTATCGATGCATACCTAAAAAAAGAACACTATTAAAAAAAAATTAAGCAAATCCCTTGAATACATCCCGAAAAACAATACATTAAAGAAAAAAATCAATAAAATCATAAGTCAAAAACTGTCACTAGTAGGATGTTGATACTCAGCACAAATATCCTTCACCATAAGAGGTACTCACAAAAAAACCCGAATCAAATTGACTTAAGGGCCAACTTACTATGGAAAACCGACTATGGCCTTTCAATTTTCGCGTTTCGCGGTAGGCCACCTGTAAACAAACCACCTTGATGCATCAGTGCTAAACTTGTCAAAAAACTGGTTTAAGGGCTAGCATAGAAGGTAGTATCCTATAGAAGTGGAATACGCGTGCCTCCGTGAGGGACAAAACATACGCAATGCGACAATATTAAAAACACGTTTTAACATTCCTGACAATATACCAAAAACAATCTACGTAATTCGGTCAGGTTATTTGTTGCCCACCATAGACCGTACTAAATTTATGGTGGGGAACAAAAAAAAAGTGAGACTGTGACAAGGACAATAATACCGCTTTCTCTCCTACTCCTACTGAAAGTTCTATAAGTGTATCTCGTTCGGTCATTTGGCTCCTCCCCCGTTTCATCTCTATATTATTGTACCTCTATGAGGGCTAGTATGTATACGTTACGCTATGGTTTACTATGTGCACTAGTGCTGCACTCTGGCGGCAGAACAGTTATACTCCCTATTGTAGTGAATTTTCATAAATATGCCTACTGTTGGTAGATTTATTATAACTTTTATCCTTTTTCCATAAAAAACATAAAAGTTGCAAAAACGGCCAGTAACGTCAGAGTTCTAGGCATAGGTGTATGGGTTAAAAAACTGTGTTTCAGTCATCTCGCTACATCACAGTACTGCTGGCTGCTATACACTTCTTCAGTTTCCACAAATATGACGTATGTGACCCCGAGGGTGGCGTTCCCGGCATCGATGAGTCTCAACTCCTTCCCGATTATGATTTCATCATAGTAGGCGCAGGTTCTGCTGGTAAGAATTCATTCATTCACTTCATATGATTTAGACGTAGAAAGTTTAGCGACATGGTGTGCTTTCTGATTTCTATAAAAGAGCAAAGATTCATCGTGAAAATGTGAGGGCGTTCTTAGAAAGATTCCATTTTGTCAACTCCAGTGTCTTGAGTTACGAGCGGATAGTGAAAATCTGCAAATAAAACTTTATATCGTTTCTAACCGAAACAAATGGGGCTTTCTAATGAATTTGTAATTTTGAGTGCAACGCCTGTTAAGTATTACCAATTTGGTCCTAAAAGTTAAATGTAAAGTAAAATTAAGCCGTTAGCTGAGTGTATGTCGGAATCTAAAATAAACATCAATGTTTTACTAACAATCTCACTCATTCAGGAAACCTAACTAATCAAAAGGATAACATTTCTCAGGTTCCGTTTTGGCAAACAGGCTATCCGAGATTGCCAATTGGAATACTCTGGTACTGGAGGCTGGCGGCCGTGAGACGGAAGTATCAGATATTCCTATCTTAGCTGGATACTTGCAAAAAAGTGAATTAGATTGGGAATATTACACAGAACCCAATGAGAACTACTGTCTGGGTAAGTTCATACATGTCATGTAACACATAGGTACTTATAATTATTTAGAGCTGTGCAGAAAAACATTGTTTAAATAAATATATTTAAAAAAATAGCAGGAAAACTACACACTGTCGCCAAAAGCGCCGGGGCGAGTGATCCATTTAAAATGAAATCAAATGAAAATAGTAGACAACGCAAAACGCAACATGTCATACCTAGACGGAACTGGTAAAGTCAAAATAAAAGAAATCAAATATTTTACCATATTGTATTTTTTTTTACAAAAACGAATATTGTGTACGTACTAGTTTAGTTTAATTTAGCCTTGATTTCAATCACAGGATTTGAAGGCGGTAGGCTCCTCTGGCCGCGTGGAAAAGTACTTGGTGGCAGCTCTGTTCTGAACTTCATGCTCTACTTGAGGGGCAATAAGAGAGACTACGACACATGGCAATCCTTGGGCAACAAGGGTTGGGGATACGAAGATGTACTATACTACTTTAAGAAATCAGAAGATAACCAAAACCCCGTCTATGCGCAAACTCTTTATCATGGTACAGGAGGATATTTAACTGTATCTGAGGCTCCTTGTCACTCACCTCTGGTTGAATATTTTCTCGAAGCTGGAAAAGAATTAGGGTACGAGAATAGGGATATCAACGGTGAAAAACAAGCTGGGTTTATGATTGCTCAGGGCACAGTTCGAAACGGCAGTCGGTGCTCTACTGCCAAAGCATTTCTAAGGCCAGTTAAAAATCGCCCGAATCTCCACATATCATTAAACTCATTTGTAACTAAAGTGTTAATTGACCCAAGAACAAAAACCGCATTTGGTGTCGAGTTTGTTAAGAACAACAAGATCTATCGCGTCAGAGCCCGGAAAGAAGTGATATTATCAGCTGGATCAATTAATTCGGCTCAGTTATTAATGTTATCTGGCATAGGGCCAACTGAAGAATTAACTAAACACCAAATACCTATAATACAAAATTTAAAAGTCGGCTATAACTTGCAAGACCATCCAGCTGCCGGAGGGCTCGACTACGTAATGTATAAAGACGGACAAAAAGCTGTTAATATTGATATCGACGCGTTAACCACCTTAGTAGACTATGCTGCTGAAGGGAAAGGACCTATGACTATCCTGGGAGGAGTTGAGGGTTTAGCGTTTGTTAACACCAAATATGCAAACGCGAGTGATGACTTTCCCGATATTGAGTTTCACTTTCTAACTAGAGTCACAAGTAATGATCGTGGAAGAAAGTTAAGGTCGATTCAAGGAATTCCTGAAGATTTTTTTAATGCGGTTTTTGCACCGATCACCGAGCCGTCGTGGGCCATCATGCCTATGTTGCTGAGACCTTATAGCAGAGGCCGCATTCAGCTAAAAAGCGCCGACCCCTATGACCCTCCCCTTTTATACCCCTATTACTTCACAGATAAATATGATATGGATATAAAAACCATGGTCGAAGGAGCAAAGCTCGTATATGCTCTGTCGAAAACAAAGGCTATGCAGAAATTCGAGTCAAAATTTAATCCTAACATTTTTCCTGCTTGCAAAAATATTCCACTGTACAGTGATGCGTTTTGGGAGTGTATGATAAGGCAGCTTACGTTGACGGTGTATCACCCGGTGGGGACCGCCAAGATGGGCCCGTGCTGGGACTCCGACGCGGTGGTGGACGACGAGCTCCGGGTGTACGGGGTGAAGGGGCTGCGCGTCATCGACGGGAGCATCATGCCATTGATTGTGAGCGGTAACACCAACGCTCCCATCATCATGATCGGTGAAAAAGGAAGTGACATGATCAAAGAGCATTGGTTAAAGGAAGGAAAATATCGATATTAGTTTAATTTTCTGCAACTAAGGTGGTGATCTATCAGATTTGCTGTCTCGATCAGTAGGTACCTTCCTCAAATGATTCGTAGCTCTCTGATGTAAATCTGATACACGCCACTTTATTAATAGAGACATTTGGACTTTCATACCTACATTTATTACGTGTATCTGTCAGACGTAACCTCATAAAAATCATGAAACTCTCATATTCTCGTATTGTATTAAAATATTTTTTACGGAGCGTTCAATGCAACCAAGATCTAGTTTTTATTCCCAAAATGTAAACAAAGTTGTGACTGGCGTCAATTTTTTTTGCAGCATTGGCATGTTAAACGAAAAAATTAAGGGTATTTTTTCCGTGTTGGCCATGCTTCCATAATTCCTATTAGTTACTTTCTTTAACTGATACATTTTTTTATTGGGAATCAAACAGCTTACTATGAATACAGGATATAGATATTATATGGCTAATACCTGAGCCAAACTAGTTTCCACTAATGGAATAAAAAATAAAACAGAATCGCTCAAAGGGAACTTTGAAGAGTGAAAAATTCTTAACTGACTTATAAAAAGGAGGGGGTTATTTTACAAAAAACGTGTGTTTTTATTTAAAACCATAAACATAATTAATATCAAACTTATTACAATAAAAGGTAATCTAAAATTAAAACTACCTACAAAACTAAAACTAATACCTAAAAAATAAATAAAACATAACAACCTAGCCCAATATGTATATATTAGGCTAGATCACCCAGGTCCGATCCCTGTGGAAGGGTTCCCATGAGGCTGGCTGCGTTCCCCCTTTGGATGGCTATGCCAATCCGTTGGGCGAGGAACGAGTCAGCCCTACGGTCCCCGGTGACCTCGATGATTTTTTGGATATCTGCCGGATTAGTTTGTGAGCGCTTGGGCAATACGGTCCCAGAGTTTCGACTGCAAATGCCGCAAATATATGCCGGTCAGTGAGCGCTATATATTTGCGGCATTTTGCCGCCTCAGCAGGTGTGGCCGCCGCGCCCGCTGTCAAAGATGTCGAACCGAGGTGGGACGGTGCCAAGGTGTCCACGCATGTTGCGTCCCAAATAAGGGGCCGTCCCATGCTCCAAGGAACAAGGGTCATCCCGTTAATATTTAAAATGATATTCCTAATGATAAGAAGACGCAAGACGCCGCAATTGCGGACGAAGTGATGATGACGAACAACTATCGGAAATATATCCTGAAGGACGGTACGGTCGACATTTGTCGGGCATGCCGCCGTCCCGGAGAGTCACTCAGGCATATCATTTCCGGGTGTTCTCATCTTGCTAACGGCGAGTACTTGCACAGACATAATCTCGTAGCCAGGATTATTCACCAGCAACTTGCTCTTCTATATGGCCTTGTGGACCGCGAAGTACCGTACTACAAGTACTTACCTGCGCCTGTTCTCGAGAATAGTCGTGCCACGCTCTATTGGGATCGATCTATCATCACTGACAGGACTATTGTAGCCAATAAGCCTGACATAGTGATAATAGATCGATCGCAACGTCGGGCTGTGCTCGTTGACATCACCATCCCCCATGATGAGAATCTCGTGAAGGCCGAGAAGGACAAGTCCAGTAAGTACCTAGACTTGGCTCACGAGATAACCGCCATGTGGGATGTTGATTTGACGATCATTGTCCCGATAGTCGTTTCAGTGAACGGTCTAATAGCGAAGAGTCTCGACCAACATCTTGAGAGACTCTCGCTAGGTGGTTGGATCAAGGGTCAGATGCAGAAGGCGGTGATCTTGGACACGGCGCGGATAGTCCGCCGGTTCCTCTCTCGCGGCCCTGACCACCGGTAGCTTGGGACTTGCCCCGCTGCTGGCGGCACCCTAGGTTAGGTTTTTTATAATGTGTTTATATGTATTTTTTTATCGTTTTGTAAGTGTTTTTATATTTTACTTTTATATTCATATTATAAATAACCTAACTTGAGATGTAAAATAAATAAAGAGAAGACGCTTCTACTGGAACAAGTACTCATTGTTTCTAACAAAACAATGAGCGTTAAGTCCTGAATTTCATCGAGTAATATCATCAATTTTGCATTATTTCGACTTTTCTTGTGAAAGTGCTCTTAATAATATGCGTCATAGACCCGACATCAGTAGTCTCGTATAAAAAATCACATCAGTTTAACCCGACCATGGTGATGGTGACACAACAATCAATCAGGATTTTTTTTCGAAAAAAAAACCTTTTCCTACATGAGTGTTGTGTTGCTAAAGCGCTATTTTAAACCAACTTGAAAATAACTCTCAATAGGGAATATTATGCGAAACTCTGCATAAGGGGCGCTATGGTGGTAGCATCCGTCACAGTCTGGGGGTCTACCGCGTAACACGAAAATCGAAATATCATTATCTAACCTCTCTATCACTCTTGCATATTCGAGCGATAAAGCGGCAGATAGCTAAATATCGATTTTCGCGTTTCCCGGTAGGCCCTTGTTAACAAACCGCCTTGATGCATCAATGTCATATTTAACTGTCTGTGAAAACTTGTCAAAAAACAGTTTAAGGCACAGTACTTGCACAGTATGTTTAAGTTACTCTATGGTTTATTAGCTAGCTCAGTGCTGCACTGTGGCGGTAGAACATTGCAGTAATACTCCCTATTCGATTTCATGTTTTTAGGGTTCAGTATCTTCAAAGAAAAAATAAACCCTTATTATTGTGGATGTCCGTTGGTGTTGGTGTTGGTGGACAGCTTGTGTCCGATAAACAGTCTAGACTCACTAAACACCAAATATACACACACACGTAGGTACTTAACCTTGTCTAAATATAAACATACTATATTTCTGAAGTTGTTACATATTACAATATACTTATTAGCTATCGTTTAAATGCCGGCTCATTCACAATTCGGGTCAAATGAAACAATGAAATGCTGTAATGCATTGTAAAAGGAGACAGTGCAGGATGCAAACGTAAGCACCATGCACACGGTACAGAGTACCAGAATATAAGTATAGGTGTGGTACATTATAGGTCTGCTTCAGCTCATTCCTGGAAATCCTGCTGGTACACTCTGGAGGCACTGGAATGACCTACATTGTAACATGGCAAACCTGCATATGCAGCCACCGCGCGCACTGGCCAGTTGTGAATAAAAAAACTAAAGGATTCGCCCGTCTTTCGTGTTTTTCTTCATAAATTTTTCCTTTGGAAATGTTGTTGGATATAGCACAATTCTGTAATTATTATTTTAATGCAACTCTATGGTTATAATTAGTGAAAAAAGTTAATACTAGGGCTGCCACTAATGTAGGTAAAGTTTGTATAATTGTATATACAGGATGATTTCGGGGCCGTGGAGCAAGAGAGTCAGACATCATACAGAATCAAAAGATGAGCCTAATGATGTTGTTAATTATTGTTTATCACTAAATGATTATTTTCCAGATGACAAGTAGGAAAAAACATTTTTGCATACAATTTGGTGACCCTACTCAATGTGACGTCTTGTCGCTTTCCATACAGCGTATGTCAAAAGTCATAGGGTGACCATAATTACTTAGTATAACATTAATTTTACTTGAAAAATAAGAATAATTCAAGTAATTATCTTTTAATCAAATACTACCATATGATAATGTGGATCATTTACAGAGTCAGAAAAAGTGGTTTTGGATCACGACCCCGAAATCACCCTGTATAACATTGTGTTTAGATTTATGTTGAAATTAAACCTAATCCAAGTCTTATTTGTACGTAATGTACGTCACTGGTTCTTGAAACGGAATGAGGCTTGGGTTAGATTTCGACCAGAAATCTAGGAACGTACGATTGTTGCAGCCTTTTCTTCTACCTTTAAATTGAAGAGCTATACTTGGTCAAACAAATTTTGTCAGTAGAAAAAGGCGGCAAATTTAAAAAATGTAGGCGCGAATGGTTATCGTCCCATAGAAAATTTGAATTTCGCCTATACCTATCACTGTTGCTGCTTATTATTTGGATGTTTGCTGCTGAAGCTTTTCTCTGCGTGGACCTTGCTGAGCCTACGTCATCGGATGCGGTAGCACCCGCGGCCAGAATTGATCGTTCGGTTCGACAAAGATCGGGATTCAAGAACGTTAAGGCCAGTGACGATATTTTATTGGTTTAGGTTCAAGTACGGAAATTAGTTTATTTTATTGTACATGTTTTCATATTATATTGTTTACTATACAGAACCTAGTTTTCATTTACCGCTCTAGGTTCTAGCCGGCTACAAGATATGGGATCCAGAGGCATGGTATACAATTTAATGAAAATAGTTATTTGTGATTTTAATTTAATTTTAATGTAATTATATTTCTTGTTGACATATTTGTAAGTTTATTTTTAATTTTTAATTTTAATATGATATTGGTATTTTCTTTGATTATGTATTGGTGTTTTTTGCCTGAAATAAAGAATTTGATTGATTGATTGATTGATTGATTATAACAAAATATCTGGGAGACCGAGCTTTGCTCACATATAAAAAGTCAAAAATGGGCGTTTTCCCAGAGATAAGACTAGCTAAGCTAGGTCGATTTTTCGCCCCCGAAAACCCCCATATAGCAAGTTTTATCGAAGAAGAGCTGTTTCCGAGATCCCCGAAATATATAAATATACAATATACAAGAATTGTTCGTTTAAAGCGGCGGTCGGCAACCTGCGGCCCGCGGGCCGCATGCGGCTCGTGAAACTGTAACTTGCGGCCTGCGAGCCTCTCTGGCTATCTAATATTGAGAAACGACAATGTCTGATAAAGTCATAAATATTAACAAAGTGCGGCCCGTGTCAACTTACTCATCGTTAACTACGCTACTAAAACTACGCAAAAAAAGGTTGCCGACCGCTGGTTTAAAGGTATAAGTTTACAAGTTAAAATTAATTTTAGAAATAGTTACCAATTATTAGAAACCATTTATTAGTTTGATCAGTGTATTCAGTGTGAACAGATCTCGTAGTATCAAGCCTTTAACTCTATAAGACTATTTTACCGTTACTAAATGCTAACTTTATTAAACCGTATATCTTATAGTATTACTCTACCTACATTACCTACTCTGTGCAATGTGTATTCGATGACGTCATTGTAAACGGTGCAATAATGCAATCAATACCCAGTCCTTTAATTAATCTTTAATATCAGTGGTGTAACAGTGAACATCAAAGTATTCCACCATGTCGAGCAGCGGGGCGCCGTCCCTGAAGCCCCTCGTCTCCAACACGAGGATCATGTTCAGCCTGCTCCCGGGACTCGGGGCTATGATCATCTTCCGCATGGCCATCCATCTGTACAGACCGGACATCGAAGACGCGGAGCATCGCGTGAGGGACCATCCCTTCGAACATCTATACGAATGCTACGATTTCGTCATAGTCGGAGGCGGTTCTGCAGGATGCGTTTTAGCCGATCGACTTTCAGAGAACCCTGAATGGAATGTGCTGTTATTGGAAGCCGGACAAGATGAGAACGTCCTCTCAGAGGTACCAGTGATGTTCCCTGTTCTTCAAACATCTTCCATAGATTGGCAATTTGTAACGGAACCTAGTGAGGAGTATTGTTTAAGCATGGTGGATAAGAGATGTAAGTGGCCGCGCGGCAAGGTACTCGGAGGATGCAGCGCGATAAACGCGATGCTTTATATCAGAGGAAACAAACGCGATTACGACAACTGGGAAGCGATGGGGAACCCAGGCTGGTCTTACAAAGAAGTCTTACCATATTTCTTAAAATCTGAGAATATGGCCATTCCCGAATACAAGGAGAACCCGTACCATTCTACAGGGGGCCGGCTTACAGTTGAATATTTTAGGTACGAACAGCCAATAACGAGAAAAATTTTAGAAGCGGGCCAGGAACTTGGATATAATATATTAGATGTGAATGGAGAATATCAGACCGGATTTACACGATCACATGCAACTGTGCGCGAAGGACTCCGATGCAGTGCAGCAAAAGCGTTTTTAAGACCGGCAGCCAAAAGGCCTAACCTACATGTAAGTGTGCATTCTTTAGTTGAAAAAATACTTATTGACGAACATAAAAGAGCCTACGGAGTCAAATTTGTAAAACATGGATTTCAAAAGATTGTAAAAGCAAAACGAGAAGTGATCTTATCAAGTGGTGCCATACAATCTCCTCAACTGCTGATGTTGTCAGGAATCGGTGACGCGGAGCATTTAAAAGAGCTAGGAATTCATCCAATAGTAAATCTCCCTGGTGTAGGGCAGAATCTTCAAGATCATGTTGCTATGGGCGGCAACTCTTTTCTTTTTGATAATCCGTACACGAACGGAACTGATTATTGCTTCAATTTGAACAGTGTATTTAGTATTGGCAGTTTAGTTGATTTTTCAATACATAAGTCGGGACAAATGTATAGTATGATGGAAGCAGAAGCTATGGCATTTGTGAACACCAAGTATCAGGATCCGAGTGAAGATTATCCAGATATTCAATTGTTTATAGCTCCAACAGCGGATAATATGGATGGAGGTATTTTTGGCAAAAGAGCCAACGGATTGACGGACGAGACCTACGCCGAACTCTACGAGGATATTTTATTCGATTCTTCGTTTTCCGTCGTGCCTTTACTGCTCCGACCTAAAAGTAAGGGATTCTTGAAGCTGAAGGATGCAAATCCTTATTCGCCGCCGCGTATATATCCCAATTACTATAGTCACCCAGACGACGTCAAAATTATGGTAAGTATATAGAATATTTTATAAAAAATTGTAAATATACAGTCACTAAAAACATAGTACGTATTTTTAGTACTTACTCAGAAAAATAATAGAGCAAGTATACTCGACTCGTAAATGCAGCCATCATTTGAAGGTCAGCTTACCTTTCGTATACATGTTTGGTATATACTAGTATATACTTATTAGTATTATGTACTACTATTTTTGTCCACGAAATTGATACCAAATATAGCAGACTAGTAGTGCTAAAAGTACATAAGCTATGTCTATGTCATTATGTCGATATGTGTAAGATTGTTCTATAATTAATGTATTTATATCTGTATTTCCAGACGGAGGGGGCTCGCATAGTGGCAGCGCTAGCCGAGCAACCAGCGCTCCGCCTCCTGAACACCCGCCCGAACCCCAACAGGACACCAGGGTGCGCCAAGCACGAGTTCCTCTCCGACGAGCACCTGGAGTGCGTGGCGCGGCACCACACGCTGACCATCTACCATCCTGTGGGCACTTGCGCTATGGGGCCGGCGGATGATGCAGACGCCGTTGTCGATCCCAGGCTAAGAGTTAGTGTGGCTTTCGGTTTTATAAAAGAAACGTATCGAGGTCGCCAGACCCTTTTCTATAAAGCTATAAGAAACAATTTTACAAATTATTAACAGTGTTCAAAATGATCAGCGGGCCTAACCCATTACATTCACATGCTTACACATGGGCATGTTAGCTGAATCGATGTCGCGCGTAACTATACCTCGTTTTATTAGGATTAGAAAAATGGTAAACAATCTTGACGTGTCTTTAAATTGAAAAACGCTTTAAAAAAATAAGTCACAGCAAACATGTCTCAATAATATAGCATATATGATAATATACATTTATTACTTTCATAAATAATGTATTTTTAAAAGCGTTTTTTAATAAAACGACACGCCAAGATTGTTTATCATTTTTCTTATGCAAAAAAAAAACGGGGTACCTACCGTCGTAACGTATGTTGTATGACAAATCTTCAATATAAATTGATGTAGGTATGACACTATTGCACTTAGAGATGGGTAACTACCCGGGTAAATACCCGAGAGCGGGTATTTACCCGGTATATACCCGATATTTACCTACCCGCGGGTAAATACGCGGGTATTTTCGTTTTTCTTCTAAATTTGATGTGTTTAATGGTATGTGAGTATAAATAAGATTAATTTCAGTCCTTTTTTATAATGTTACATAAAATGTATGTTCAAACTAATTACGAAAAGGTTGCTATGAGGTGAAGTTCGATTTTAACATATCAGTCCAATTATGAAAATCGTGTAAAATCATTCTCTGGCTTCCGGAAATGTTTTGAAACGCTTTTAATATACATTAAAAAGATGAAAATTAAGACTACTTATGAATGATAATAAAAAAAAATTATACAGTATCACAACTTGGGAAGCTCATAAGTCAAATACAGTTAGTTTTAGGACAAAAATGTATATAACCTTTTTTGTAGAAAATTCTGTCTACTTTAGTTTGTACGTACAACACTTTTCGATATTAATGACAGATTACAAGAAATATGAAAAAGTTCACTTTTACCCCCCTCCCCCTAACCACACCCCCCCCGCCGACCGAAGTGCGAATGTGTATTATCAACGAATAAGTACGATCATTTACTCAAGTCTAAAAAAATACTTTTATGACGGCCTTTTTTTTATATTTATCAAAATTGTACTAAAAATTCCTTAGTTACAACTGCAAGTTTCACAAAACCATTTTATTTTATATGACACACAATAATTACAACCATTAACTCAGTTTATATCTCCACTTTAACACAAATCGACATGTGCAACAAGAAATGAATCTACCCATCAATTTAGGTAGATACGGGTAAATACCGGGTAGATGGGTATTTACCGGGTATTTACCTGGGTGAGTAAATTGGGTAAATACCCGCGACCCATCTCTAAATTGCACTTGTCATCGTCGATATGGATTTGTGCAACTTGCGATAAACGTTATCTGCAACGCACCCCTAATTGTGATTTACGGGAACAGATCAGAGCAAATATCTAATGAATAATTATATATTTTCAGGTTTATGGTGTTAAAAACCTACGTGTCGTAGACGGCAGTATTATGCCCAAGATTGTCAACGGTAACACCAACGCACCGGTCATCATGATCGCAGAGAAGGCTTCGGACATGATCAAAGAAGACTGGTACAATCTTCAGGACGAACTTGCCGGCTGCACCGTAGAACAGTACAGACAACACCAATCGAAACACTCCGAGAACCAAGAACCTGCTAAAGTTGACCCCGATAACCAAAAACCTACTAAAGATGATTCTGTTAAAGGGGAACTTACTAAAGTAGATCTAATTCGCCCCGATTTTTTCAATGAAACAAGTCATCTGTTCCCCAACTTACCTAGTGATACACATTATTCTACGCGTAAAACCAAAGACGAACACAAAAGTCCTGCAGCTCGTGAAAACGAACCAAAACACAAAGAACCTGATATGAAAAGTAGCCACACCAAAGCCAACTTGAACAACATAGACCCAGTGTTGCAGTTAGTATACCCACCTGAGTATTTCGTGAACCAGCCGACCAAGTATAACCTTCCGACGTTTCAACCCTACCCATACAAACCTACTAATCTGCTTAAACCCAAGAGACCAAATCATCGATTGCTACCACATACCAACCCGTTTAAATGGTATAAACCTACATACTACCGACCAACACCATTAAAGAGACCATCGCTTTTTATTAATCCATACGATTATCCAATAGTAAAGGAGAAGGAGGAGCCATTTTATGAGACAGAAGAAATAATAACGCCTAAGGGTCAGAAGAGTTGTAGAATATGGTTATATTATGATGGCGTCAAATATGAAGTCACTTTGTAATTATACGAGTTGGAATCCTAGAAAGTCACACAAAACCGTTACTAAGACAGAAAATCTAATCCAATTATTTCATGGCACGAACGCTCAATAGAGATGATCACGCGTTTCGCGATACGCACGGTTTCTGAATGCATTTTTTTGAAAACAGGCTTCATGCTCGGCGACAGATCGCAAAAGTACAATTATTCCGTAAAATGAGGGAATTAGAAAACGTGTACTTTTTCATACTTCCTCATTGTTGTATATTGCAGTTATTATTTTCCGGTATTTTGCTTACTAGTTGGCTCCACTAAATCAGGTAAATGCGTGGAATTGTCACGAGAGCGCACTTGATGTCGCATTTACTATCATTCATAAAACTTAAAGTTATTTTGACCCAGTGTAAAACGTAGCTTAATACTCGACCTGATCCCAGTTTTTAATAAGTTAGTAAATATGTTTAATTAGATTATGTTTGTTTTATGATAAACAATAAATTATTCAAAGTATTTTCCACTTTTTATTCTTAATCGATTTTATCCAACCTATTGCGCCTCCTGTCAGATCTTTCATAAATAGTTTTATTATTATATTGTAACTGTAATTTAATCTCTTCTTCTTCTTCTTAGTCGGTTCCTCAAGGCTGAGGGTCGTGACCATCAGGAGTGCAGTTCTTCACCACCGCTCTCCAAACCCCCCTGTCTTGGGCCAGCTGTATTGACCCCTGGATGTTGACGCCCGTAGCGTCGCGTATGGCATCAGACCACCGAGTTGGAGCCCTGCCTCTACTCCTTCTCCCTTCGACGCACCCAACCAGAACGAGCTTTTCAAAGCTGGACGGGTCTTGGCGGGCCACATGGCCAAAGAAGGTCAACATTCTCTGGAAGCATGTAGTTGAAAGCCGGGTGGTAATATGTAGCTCTTCGAGAATAGACGCGTTGGTGCGGCGTTGCGTCCAGGATATGCCCAACATTTTGCGCCAGCACCACATCTCGAATGCGTCTATTTTTGCTCTCACACGTGGCTTCCATACCCATGTCTCAGAGGCGTAGAGGAATATGGAGAAGATAAGGGTGCGCATAAGTCGGACTTTCGTGTGGCGGTATATATTCCTGTTTCTCCAAATCTTCTCCAAGCGCTTCACTGCTGCTTTTGCGATTTGTGACCTTCTTATGACCTCCTTCATGCAATCTCCGTTACTGGATATCTGCGAGCCCAAGTAGACAAAGTCTTCCACCAAGTCCAGGTCACGCAGTTCCCCCGTCCTCTGCATCTGCCCAGCTCTGTCGATGAACGTCAGCTTTGTCTTCTTCCGGTTGATATGGAGGCCGTATTGCGCACTGAATAATTCGACCCTGTTCAGAAATGTGGCGAGTTCTGTCTCATTGGCGCCTATTATGGTCGTGTCATCGGCGAATCGCAAGTTACTGATTAGGTAATTTAATAGGTCCCCATAATAAGACAAACGTGAATATTGCACTTTATCGTAAAGTACAAAGGTATGGATATGGAATCCTCCATTTTGTCGATTCTTCTCGCAAATTGAATCTAAGTCAGTCATTTCATCCATTATATTACAACGACAATGTTTATTTAAAGTTTACTGTTATTTGCCGTGTAATATCTCGTTTAGAACAAAATTAGAGACTTCGCGACAATGTTATCTTAAACACTTATCATATTTAATATATAAATATAACATTAATTACTTACGACACTAATGATATCAGGATGAATATTCAGAAACGTTATTTCGCGCCAATATATTTTTTTATATCAGTAGGTACATCCTGCTCACTCTACAGGTTGTCCATGAGGACATTCTTACACAAATTGACTGTCCCACGGTAAGCTCAGGAAGGCTTGTGTTGTGGGTACTCAGACAACGATAAATAAAATATACAAATACTTAAATACATAGAAAACAAACAAATATCACAGGCTCAGGAACAAATATCTGTGCTCATCACACAAATAAATGCCCTTACCGGGATTCAAACCCAGGACCATCGGCTTCACAGGCAGGGTCACTAGGCCAGGGCCAGACCGGTCGTCAAAATATATAGATAGTATATAATATTGAAATCATCTTGGTATTACATCTCGCGTGTCTAAATGTCATCGGGTGAGTGTAGTAGGTAAACATAGTATCGCAAACGAGAGCTCGATAACGGTGCATTAGCTTTTCTTCATTAACTTGCGTCTCTCAGGACCCTGCGAACGTTTACTTGGATAAATAGGTTAAGTGACTCGTATTTCAATGTATTTATAAAGGTGTGGTGTACTTTTAGGTCGTTCAATATAACAATTTTACGGTGAGTGTTTTATAAAAAGAAAAGGCACGTATTTAACCTGTCAACTAATTAATCGAATTTGGGTAGTTTAAAATAATAGAAATGGGTACTAAAATTAATAGTTTGGCAACAAAAACGGAGCCTTAAAATATATCAATATGAGTTGTATTTTAATGCCGTTACAGCTTTTGTTTATTTTTAGGCAGGTACCAAATATTTATTTGGCAACTGAATTATTAATTATATTGGCGACTATTTATGAAGCACATTTTAAAAAGAAAAAAGAAAGCTATCTCTTAATTTAAAGATGAAGTTCTTTTAAAATATTTTGTTTGGTCACTACACGGTCAAACTAAATCTTTTGACTCCGGCAGAACAGTGGTAACTATTGAATTTAGTAATTAAAAATGTAAAGACCTAATGTTATAATGGCCATTAGGTGTTTCATGATTAGGAATTTCGACTATAAGTAAAGCAAGTATAGTAGGGTATTATTGGTAAATAAATTTGTGGTGTTTTGTGGATTAGGAAATTTGTCAATTTAAAGTACTAGGTATGCATATGTTTAAATTTAAATTATTTAAAAATGGAGTATTTAAAGCTTATTTATATATCTTAGGTATTCTGTATATGTACAAAATATATAAACAACCAAATTTTATGAACGCTTTACAATATTAGTTGCCAACTTATTATTTTAGACGCCAACCTATCAATTCAAGTTCCCTATAATATTTTTGGGTGGCTTGAATTTGCTGCCAGTTTTTTAATAATGTGATGCTTAAATTTGAGGCTAATATAAATTTATTGGTGCTAAAATATTAATGCACAGCCAAATTATATTATTATATGCCCAGTGAAAGTTCCTGTTTAATATTTTAGTTGCCCGGTTAATAATAAGCCAAAAGAAAATATATTATGACTGCGTGGAAAGGTATATTATTATACTTTATCTTTAATTTTGGGTTCAATTCAAGGATACCAACCTACAGAAAGTCCATGACCAGTTAACTGACTGATAGCATCTCGTTTATGCTCGCTCATCTCATATTCACACTTTCAAACAAATATAAGACAATATACTAATATTCTAGAAATAATGTGGGCGTGCGATCCCTCATTGACGTCGACCATCCTCGGCAGCTACCAGGCCGCTGGGCCCCTGTTCGTGCAAGCTTTGGAGACATTCTTCGCTGCCCACTGTGCGCTAGTCGGAGACCATGTGTGGCCTGCTGACGCTACAGATGCTCTTCTTGAAGGTATCACTACAACTCAACCACCTTCAGCAACTCATAACCTACTCGTAGAACACTCTTGCGGTAGATGTCGCTAAGGGTCCCCTCGACCTATAATATGGTGGAAAGATTTGCTGGCTATGGATGAGGTCTTGGTGGCTCAGATGGCAGAGCACTGGAGTATCGATCCAGGGGCCGTGAGTTCAAGTCTCACCCAAGACAGTAATTTTTCCACATTTAAATTTATTCTATACTTTTCGATATTTTATACTCATAAGAAGGCGACCGCTTAATTGCCGCTGATTATACAAAGTATAAGAAGCATCATAAAACCTAGAACCTACTACTAGAATTACTCTTCTCTAATCTAAGTAATCTTCTTTGTACATGCTTGCGGACGCGTGTTTAAACTGGGTGTATATAATTGCAATCTCTTCAGATCCAAACTACGACTTCATAGTAGTTGGTGCTGGGTCAGCCGGGTCAGTGGTGGCCAACCGGCTCAGCGAAGTACCGGAATGGAAAGTGCTGCTGGTCGAGGCGGGCGGGAACCCCACTTTAGCTACTGAGGTACATAAATAAAAATACTATTTGATTAAGAAGGAACTAATTTGATCAAATTTGACTATGGACATATCTGACTAATAAAAAACCTCAATCTTCGATCAAATTTTGATCTTTTAATGATGCTCTATTGTACAAAGACTAAAAAGAGACTTTAAACTTACAGGCCCAAAACATATTCTTGTCATGTGACTTTGTGCTGTAATTAGACAATCAGTCAATCATACGTCATTCTATCATTATGTCACATACACTCGTGTAACCAATTCTTGGTATTAAATCTTCCAGGCACCGCAATTGGCTTATTCAAACCTTGGAACCGCAGAAGACTGGAACTACCGACCTGAACCTCAAGACGGCGCTTGCCGAGGGTACAAGGGACAACAATGTACTTGGCCACGGGGAAAAACTCTGGGAGGATGCAGCAGTATCAATTTCATGTTCTACATAAGAGGAAATAAGCTTGACTACGACGAATGGGGTGCCGACGGAAACTATGGCTGGGACTATGATAGTGTTTTACCATATTTTAAAAAGAGTGAAAATTTTACTGGGCCCTTGGATGACAACAAAGTTGACTATCACGGTACTGGAGGATATCTCAATATAGAGAAATCTACAATGCATCCGCTAGAAAGTTTTCTTTTAAAAGCAGCTTCGGAAATAGGCATTGAAGTGAAAGAAGATTTGAATACGGAAAATCAAATGGGAATTGCGAAAAGTTACACAAATACAAAAAATGGAATTAGACACAGCACAGCAAGAGCATTTTTAAACCCTATAAAATATAGGCCAAACTTGCATGTGGTCATAAACGCATTAGCAACTAAGATTTTATTTAAACCTTCCTCCAATATTGTTGACGGAATCATGATAAAAAAAGATGGTCAAGATATTGTCGTGAAAGCTAAAAAAGAAGTCATCTTGTCAGGAGGTGCAATCAATAGCCCACAACTGCTTCTTTTATCTGGAATAGGACCGCAAAAGCACTTAAAGAACTTAGATATAGACGTTATTGCTGATTTACCAGTTGGAGAAAACTTGCAAGATCATGTATTTACTGCCATCTATTTCAAAGCACTGACTGGTGAAAAACAATCCCATTTCAGCTCTAAAGAAAAAATCGTTAAACATTTTAGTGACTTTGTGTTACAACAGTCCGGAATATTCTCAGATGTCAGCCCTCATTTGGTTACAGCTTTTGTAAATACAACAAATTCTGCTTCCACCAGTCCTGATATGCAATATCATTATTTATTCTTTCCTCCGGGTATGAAAAATGTAGTGGACATGTTTACGAAACACAACTTCAATGACGAATTCCGTGACTACATGGCTGAAATAAATAAAGAAAATACTATTTTGTTAGTATATAACGTTGTTCTTCAACCAAAATCTAAAGGACGGATCCTTCTTAAAAGCAAAACTCCAGAAGAGCATCCTCTTATTTACGCTAATTATTTCGATAATTATGATGATATGCGTACCCTTATTAGAGGAATTAAGCAAACTTTGGAGTTAGCCAATACGAATGCTTTCAAGGAAGCTGGTTTTGAAGTAATGTGGCCTAAGTTAAAAGCTTGCGATTCATATGACCAAGGTAGTGACGAGTATTTGGAATGTTTTGCAAGAGAGCTTACTTTATCGTTATATCATCCAACCAGCACTACAAAAATGGGTCATGACGATGATGAAAGTGCAGTCGTCAATCCTGAGTTGAAAGTTCGAAAAATAAAAGGTTTGAGAGTTATAGACGCTAGTATCATGCCAAAAGTTGTAAGAGGAAATACAAACGCGCCAACTATAATGATAGGCGAGAAAGGAGCTGATTTAATTAAGAAATACTGGCTGCATGAGCATAATGAACTGTGAAGTAATTCATTATTTGAGAATTAAATCGTTTTGCACCTCCTATTGGTATTTTGTCTGTTTAATATCGATAAGACAGATAGTTTCATACAGCGGATTTATATGAAACTAGCCTCTGCCTGTAACTTCACCTGCGTAGAATGAAGATTTCCGTGATAAAAAGTATCATATGTCCATTGCCCGGGACTCTCAAACTATTTTTATACCAAATTTCACCTAAGTCGGTTCATAACCCCTTGATTGTATACGTTTTCAACTACATAGGTAGAAGAGCTGACCAAAAATGGCAGGTTTTCATTTAAATACTTACTTATTTGCTGGATGATTACATTGATTACGTTTTTAAAAATGTCAGTGTGTTCCCCCGGGCATTGTATAAACATCAAGACAACTTAACATAAGTATGCACATATAAATAAATTTTACTTCCAGCTAGTTCTGTTCATATTTCAAAAGTATAAATATATCAAATAGGAATCACACGCCAAGTGCGAAGCAAAATACAAAATCACGTACGTAACATTTACTTATTTTAGGTACTTAGTTACACAGCAAAATACCTAAAATTAACAAACTAATGCAACTTACGGACATTCATATTTCATATTAAAAACAAACATTCAGAAAGGTCAGGATTTCGTATTTGAAAATGTCAGTTTTTCCTAAGTATCATAAAATCAAAGGATATCATGTCACATCTATTAGTCTATAGCAAAAGTTAGTACTTGAACTTGGCTGTTAACTACGCGCACGAAGAATTAGGATATACTTGAGGCAGGATTAGAATAACAATAGCCTAAAGGTTATGCTTTGTTATTGTGATACTGAGATCAGGATAACAAGTTCTATTCACAACGTAACATTCCAACTCATGCGCTGAAGAACGGAGGTCGCTGGGAAACTCAGGGTCTTCAGGGACAAACAAGTGTAAGTAAGTACCTAATACTCATATTCTATCATCTTATTTAGAAACAAGTGACACGAAAAGTATAATCGATCGAGAATCAAAAATAGGTTTTAATTTATTCTTATTTTCATATAGTACGTTTTGCTCCGGCCAAAATTAACTATGATCATCTTACTTATCCCATCTGATTTTACAAGAATCTATTCAGAAAACGGTTATAACTAATTATGTTTATCTTATTTTATTTTAATTAATTGACCACCACGGTGGCAGAATAGAAAAAGTAATAAATAATAATAGATAGATAGATAAAATATTTATTCAACCACAACATACACAAACAATAACAAGAGACAAAAAGAATAATAATAAATGAAACCGTTTTTTTTATCTATTTTATAATGTTACTCATATAGACACTGACTAAGTGTCAATAACCCAATAGCATTCATGCCATGCTGATTTTTTTATCTTTATTGCACTTAAATGAAAACACATCGTACACAAGGCGAGCGTAATGCCATAAGGCATTCTCTACTAGTCAACTAATTATGCTATGTTAAATATGGCACTCTATCACTTTAGGTACCTAAACAATTATTTTAAGTGTCCATATCGTTAGTATTAGTATGTAATGCCGGTGTTTATTACTTGTTTCAATAGTTCGAGTGACATTGCGAAATCAAATCAGTGTAATGGAATTCTATGATTCATTAAAATTTCTTGTTAGAAAGGTGCCTAGCCACGAAGTTTTTGCCATAACAACTTTTAACAAAAAGTAACCAATTTCGGAAAATAGTACCTAAGTATACTTATAAGTACCATTGTTTTATGGTCTTCTTCAGCAGTTTTGCTACACCATACGAAAGAAAATACAAAAATCACCATAGGTGAGCCTATTATAGAAGGTAGATGAGTGACCTCATTCTCATTAGACATGACCGTGAAGTGTTAAGTAGGCACCTTTAAACCTTCCGAACCTTAGTAATCGGGAAACAAAATTAGCGATGTGACAGACGGACGGACAGGCAGACGGACAGAGTCGCACAATGAGGGTTCCTTTTGTACCTTTTTGGTACGGAACCCTAAAAGATCCAGTCGAATTGAGAATAATAATAATCTTGAGTCCGAGTCCGTTAAAAAGAAAAATTGACTGCCAGTAACTTAAAAAATTCAGTCACAATGATCAATTTTATATTTTCATGTATTTAGAAACAGAAAACAATGGACGGTCTTATCCCAAATGTGACCGCGTGGTGTCCATCGGCGTTCACCGGTGCGACGGGCGAGGTGTTCGCTGGAGCGGTAGCGGCAGTGGTTGCTGCGCACTGCGCGTTTGTCGCTGAGCCGTGGCCAGAGGATAGCACTCATCAAATTGTGGATAAAGCTACAGGTAACTTGTTGATGTGTAACTTATTAGCAGAGTCCGGACAATTTATCGCAAAAATAAATATAGTATGGAACATGATACAATTTTGAACTGCAGTTTTTGAGTAGGTATAATCTGGAAATTTTATAAAGATACGTGTACATAATATGAGTTTAATAAATCTTGTCCTATTTTGAGATATAAATGATTTTTGATGGTTTTGCGATGATTTGTCCGATCACTGCTTATTAGGCGATGAATCAACAATTTCATTAGTTTTATTACTTATTATGTACTTATTATTACTAGCCTATATGGTGTCCCACTGCTGGGCGAAGGCCTCTCCCCTCGATATCCATCATCCGTCTCGGTTTTGAGCAATTTCCGGCCAGTTTTATTACTTAGGTACTGATTATTTGATTGAGAAATCATCATTCATCATCATTTCAGCCTATATACGTCCCACTGCTGGGCACAGGCCTCCTCTCATGCGCGAGAGGGCTTGAGAAAACATTGAGGGCTTGGGATTGAGAAATAAGAGTGAAAATTTAACATTCGTCATAGGTCGTAGTATTACTACATTTTGGTATAAATATAATTTAGCCTCAATGATTTAGTAAATTTTGATGCGCCAATTTTTCGTCTTTACGTGCCATCATTCAGATTTCAAGATTGTGCGGTTTTCTCGAAGGTCGGGTATATAAGTTATTCCTAAAGTTACTAACCGCTAATAAAGCACTAAAACACTTACGCGACTTAATTTCAACCTCAAACTTTGTACTTCTTGTATTGAAAGGCACATCTCTAGCAAATGGTGTTTCTCAATATGTAAACTATCTTGCATATTTATTACACGAATACTGCAAGGATTTTGATATTGTAAAGTCTATAAATATCAATATATGTACGTAGATATATAGGATAATAGAAATGTAGGAAATATAAGTTTCTTTCGTTTGCCACTGTAAAGTCAACACTACGAGTATTGTAGCGATTTTAACAAATAAGATTTCAATCGATTTATTTTTCACCGACATAGGTTATATTTTTAAGGCGGAGGATTGCACATATGAGTGACATATGTTTTGCTTAGTATGCTCATTGTTTCTTTTTCAGAACTATCGTATGACTTTATAGTAGTGGGAGCAGGGACAGCGGGTTCACTTGTAGCTAGCCGCCTGAGCAAGCACTGGTCTGTGCTTCTTCTCGAAGCAGGCGGTGACCCGGGACTGGATAGTGAGGTATATTATCATTATAACCTCTAGCCGCCCATACGTCAAACCTTGCAAAGCAAAATGAGATTTTATTTTGTCAACACAAAGTTCAAATTAGAATGGAACAGGAGACCTTTTTGGGCGGCTAGAGGTTATCGATAACCCGTAAAATGTTCAATACCTGCGTTTTAAAATAAATGATGCCTCACGCATAGAAATAGCAACCTCTCCAATATATAAATAGCTACAACCTTAGCTGTAGGAACCGACTATCATTAAAAATATATATGTAATTTAATCAGTAAGATTATAAGATTATGACTGCAGTAAGACACATAACGAAATTAGACATAGTGGCATCCGTGCTAATTTCTTACTACGTACGTATTACAGTTGTTATACTTAGGTAATAGTATTTAGTAAGTAAATAATAGGCCCATTTCATCCAATTAAACCCTCGAAAGCACTAGCTCCTTTTGGTTTACCTTTTTTTTATTCATATTTAATTACACAAACGGGTCTACGGGCGATATAATTTCATTGTTTTTACCTTTAATTCCGACGTTTCAGCTGAGTTGCACCAGCTGTGGTCACGGAAAGACTGACGTCCCAACAAATGTCAACGGAGATATTAATAAAACACCACTAAACTACCCGAAATTAGTTTATAAAAATGTTCGGGGTAGACAAAGAAATTGCAGCTACCCGTTAAAGTTTAATGTTTATTGTCCACGGCACGACACGCAACACTCACAGTATCCGTACACTGGTCCGAAGATATATCCGCTGGTTTCAACATTTGAATCACTGGTCCCCAAGTAGACGATAATTTGTACCCACCCTCACGATTGAAATTTTTAGGGTGTTTTTTAATTTCAATCGCCTCTCTCACGATCCGCGGATAATAGTGTCGCTCGTTGGAGAGGACTTTGGGTTTATGTAGCTCAATCCAGTGATTCTTTTTTTTATTGTCTATAACTTAACTTTACAGGTTCCGGCGTTCCTTTACAATAACCAGAAAACGGCTTACGATTGGAATTACAAAACTAAGCCAGACGGAACGAGCTGCCTGGGGCTCAGACACGAACGATGCACTTGGAGTAAAGGAAAAGGTATGGGCGGATCGAGTTCTATCAATGCCATGTTGTACATCATAGGACACCATGCAAACTATGATAGCTGGAAAACCCTTGGGAATACAGGCTGGGGATATGAAGATCTCTCATCATATTTGGACAAAGTCGAAAAAAAGCTTAATTTGAACGGTTACAGATTTAATACCAATCCATTTTACAATTTCTTCGAAGAAGCTTATAAAGAACTAGGCATAATGCCAATTGATAAATTAAGCAATGAGGCCGTTATTGGCACAAAAATAGCCAAACTTCTGATAAGAAACGGGAAACGTTTGAATACTGCTAAAATATTTATAAACGAGTCTATAAACCTGCATATCATGAAAAATGCCGTAGTGCACAAGGTAATTATAGACGCTGAATCTAAAATTACCGTCGGCGTGGAGGTTCAAGTAGCCAACGGGAAAATTATGCAAATAAATGTTAGGAAAGATGTAGTTCTATCCGCTGGCTCTATTGGCACACCGCAAATTCTTATGTTGTCAGGAATAGGTCCTAAAAAGCATCTCGAAGAGAAAAAAATAATTCCTCTAATAAACTTGTCAGTTGGTCAAAATCTGCAAGATCATATCTTCTTTCCAATATACCTAACAATTAAAGAGACTATATCAATATCACCTGAGTCATTTACTTCATTTGTGATGCAATACATTTTAACTAGAACTGGACCGCTGTCTACGATAGGCGTCACTGATTTTATGTCTTTTATTAATACAAAGGAAAACAGTATTCCCAACATTCAATTTCATCACATGTACATTCCCAAAAAGGACCAGTTAATGAAGATTTATATGAACAAAACAGGGTATAAAGCGGAAGTCATAGAAGCAGTTGCGGAGTTAAATAATGAATTTGAATTGATTGGACTTTATCCCACTTTGCTGCATCCGAAATCCAAAGGAGAAGTATTATTGGCTGATAATAATCCTACATCGAAACCCATCATCAAACCATGCTATTTAAAAAATGCAGATGATTTAAAACAACTAATCGATGGTGTAAGATTTGTATCTAAATTACAGAATACTGATACTTTTAAGGCCCTTAATGCAAAACTTATCCAAATTAAGCTGCCATTTTGCACAGAATACTCGTTTAACACTGATAATTACTGGGAGTGTTACATAAGACACATGGCAACCACTGTCTACCACCCAGTTGGAACTGCAAAGATGGGTATGAAAGAAGATCCAAATTCCGTAGTGGATTATAACTTGATGGTACATGGAGTGAAGAAACTAAGAGTCGTGGATGCTAGCGTGATGCCTGATATCGTGGGAGCTAACACGATGGCAACAACCTTAGCGATTGCTGAAAAAGCTGTTGATATGATAAGAAAATTATATTATGTAAGAGATGAATTGTGACTGTGACAAATGTAAAGTATTGTACAATCCACAAGATATCAGTAGTTACATAGGGAGCCTACAAAGACGTAAAATCGAAGTAGTTAAATTTTTTGTGTATATCAGTTTTTAGGGTTCCGTACCCAAAGGATTAAAACGGGACCCTATTACTAAGACTCCGTTGTCCGTCTGTCCGTCCGTCTGTCTGTCACCAGGCTGTATCTCATGAACTGTGATAGCTAGACAGTTGAAATTTTCACAGATGTATTTCTGTTGCCGCTATAACAACTAAATATTTTAAGTGGGGCTCCCATGCAACAAATGTGATTTTTTTTCGTAATGCTACGGAACCCTTCATGCGCGAGTCCGACTCGCACTTGGCCGGTTTTTATGTTAGTAACATGAATCAGAATTGAGATGTTGGTAATGTTGAAAAATCTGGTGTTGCTTCAAATTCTACTGTGACACTTTGACCCTGTCATTACTGCCAGGCCGGCAGTAATGCCAGGCCGGCAGTAATGACAGGGTCAGCAGTGCCAGCATACTTTATTTTTACAGTCGTTCACTGATGCAACATCATGTTAACAACTTTTTTGTTTTGATCAACCTTTCGCTCTTTCGGTAGTACGTTCAATTAAAGGCAATACATAATTTACATGGCTGACCACAAAATGGGACATACCTACGTGAAAGTAGAATTAACAAACGTTAACAAACGTGCCACATTTAACAAAGTTAATTGAAGGACCATAAGTACCGGAATACATAATGTCGAAATAAATAGTTCTGACACAACCATTGTGTTTCTCAATTTCCACTTGTTTAAGGTTAGGATGACACTCATGACATTTTACTTAAAAAAAATACTTTACAATTAAATTAGCACCTTCATACATTGTAGAAATTATTTTCTGTATGGGTCGCGTTGTTTTTAGCCTTTGTGGTCGGATTACAACATAAGAGCAGTCTTGGCAGCATGTCTTCGGGCCTGCTGCCATGGCGAAACTTTCGTTTGTAGCAAATAATATCTTATATATTATCGATTACTTATGTGATTGTGGCGTGATAATTTACATAACATGGAGAATACTTATTACATGTAGGAAAATAATTATGTAGTTGTGGCCTAGTTAGAGTATTATCATAGTAAGACCATTAAAAAAAACTTCAGCAAACAGCATTGCTTTTTTTTCTGTATTTTAATTTATTAAATTCTATATTGGCTGTAAAACAATAAAAAAATTTAACCTTGTGAGGCCTTGTGAAAAAGTATTGTAAGTGCGGTCAACGAATTTAATTTTAGTACAGTCGCCATCAGATATAACGGAGCGGCCGAGATGCTCAAAAATATCTGAACACGCACTCTAACGCCTTGACAATAGAGGCGTGTTCAGATATTTGTGAGCGCCTTATCCGCCCCGATATATCTGATGGCGACTGTACTATTTCGTACCTTGTCGCTGTGACAATAATAAGAGGTCCCCCTAGTGACTTCCATAACGATTGTCAATGTGACAATGTACCAAATGATACGGAAATTAAATTCTTTGACATGTGTAGTAGTAGTAGTAGTAATAATCACTTTATTGTACACAATACAGGTTTACAAAAATAAATTACAGTAATGGAAGTACAAAGGCGAACTTGTCCATATAAGGGATCTCTTCACGCTAACCTTCGAGTAGATGAGAGGAAAACTCCAGTCAGGTCAGATAGAAAACTTACGGGATGTACAGTAATATTTAAAAAAGTGAACTAACATATTGTCAACTCATAAAATACATAAATAACATTATAGAATAAAATACTTACTAGCATACATACATACAATGCAAAATATATATTATAATATATATACACTGACTACACATAACCAAAACACACTGACTGACATAATCAAAATATTTTGTATATGTCGAATATTGGAACTCAGGAGTATATTTTGGCCTATTACATTTTAATTGAATATGGACGTGTATGAAATATCTGCCGAAATAATATAGAAAACCTTATCTTGACGATGATAGAGAACCGATCAAAGTGATGTATCAAGCTGCCGGGTAATATAATTAAATAAGAAAACGATTCAATCAAAAATAATCGAAGGTCGAAGGTGACCGAAAGAAATGTCATAGGCTAGTTTACCAGTTTAACTGGTTTTCTTGCCAGGCCAAGGAAGACTTTATTAGAGCTTTTATTAAAACACCTAATGCAATGCATACGCATTATCATATACAGAACTCTGATACATGATGCTGATAATGGCTTGCGTAAGAGCCCTTGAAGCCTACTCGCTTATGAATTTTAATAATCAGACCAAGCACTGACTCTTTAGTAACAGAGTGTGGAAGTGCCACCATAAATGTCAATATCCTATGAAAATAATTATAACGTTTGTAATGGCACCTTTAGTTTACACTTTGTTCTGCCAAGGCCGATGCAGAAGTAGCTGACGGACTTTGTAGCCTGCTGATATAGTGAGGGAAGTAAGTGTCACCCAATGTATGGGACGTGCAAATTTTGGTATCGGATGAATTCACTTGGCACAGATGTAGTATACGTAAAACTAAGTCAATCCAGCCCGGTAGCCATCCGCCACCCCCTGGTGGGTAGGCAGGTGGGTACTCGCCGCCGCGTTTTAGGTAAAAAATCATATCGGCTTCTATTTACCTACCACCTCGAGTTTGGTATCATTTCCAGATAAATCGGGCATGAGAAATTCATTTTTGAGACATTTAATTTATAGTTTAATAGCAAAAAATAAAAATATTGTCGAACAAATCATAATCGGTTTGCTATTTTATTTATTCAACTATTACTATCATCAGCCGAAACTACAAATGCTCGAAAGTTGAAATTTGCACACCAGGTTACATTTATAATGTGTACAAGAGATCAGAAGCGATTTTGAAAAATTCTACCCCTAAAGGGGTTAAAAAGGGGATGAAAGTTTGTATGGGGTTCATGTTTTATTTTAAGCTAGGAATTTCAAACTTCGTTAAAAGATATATTATTGAAATACAAGATAACTAATGTCAGCTTTTTTGAAAATTCATCCCCTAAGGTGGCGAACTAAGGGTTGTAAATTTGTATGGAGATCAAACATTTTTTCAATCAAAAGATCACAGATCTCAATAACAGATCAAAAGTGTGGGGCTTGAAACTTTTTATATGCGCATATTATTATAATGCAAGAAAAGTAATTTCAGCGTTTTTAAAATTCATCCTCTAACGGGGTTAAAAAGGAGTTGAAAGCTTGAATCCATTACAAATTACTTTGACTGCCCCGCCTGCCTACCTGCCAGGGGGTGGCGGATGTTTACCGGGCTCAATTAGCTTAGCTTTACGTATATTACATCTGTGCTAAGTGAATTCATCCGATACCAAAATTTGCACCTTATGACACTACTTCCCGTACTAATATGGACTGACCATTTGCCAAAATAATCCAGAAATTATGTCGAATTTTGTCACACTCCCTAGGGAGTTATAGCTTTTATTTACAATCCATAACTCCCGCGGGAACAATATAGGCCTTTGTCTTCAGTACACCTGCATGAAATAAGGTATTTTTCGAGCAAGTGTGATGAAAACTGTATAAAATAGCTTCTAACATGTTTTTTACTCAGGTTTGTAAAGATGTTATTATAATTATTGATAAAATATGTTTCCTTGGACATTAATTGAATTAATTCACACGTCGCAAGCATTGCAGACATTGTTGGGGAAATCTCCGAGCCATCATTAGGGCCACGCTAATTCCTACCATTACCCAACTAGCAAATCTATGTGCTATAAAAGTTGAGAGCACGTTTTTATTTTCGCTTTTTGGTGCTATAAACGGTGTAAAAACAGTCGAGTAAAAGTCCTGTAAGCGTTTACTCAACGCGAAAAGGCGCACTTATACAGACTAAAAGTGTTATAAAAATCGAGTAAGCGCTGTATAAGAAGCAAATCGATGCTGTAAGAGTTGAGTAAAGGTGGATAAAAGCACTTCTAGTGTTTAAATAGCAACGATAGTGCTTTTATTCAACTATTTGTTCTATAAACATTAGCAGTTTACTATTATTCAGTAAAAGTGTTCTATAAAAGCAGCCGCACTGCTTTTTCTCAGCAAAAATGTTTCGTAAAGGTAGCCGGATTGCTTTTACTCGGCATTTTAAATGTGTAAGAGTGCAGTAAATGCTTTTATTCAACTAATATGTGCTAAAAACGATCTCAGGTAAGCGATTATATTTCAATTATTTGATTAAGTTTGAGGCCTAATCGTCTTCGCGTGTCTAATAAAACAAAAATGGTACTTAAGTATTCTTTACTGCTGTCATTGTGTACATAAGTTTTTACTGTCTGTAAGTACACGTAATACAGTAAAACCCAGCGCGAAAAATACTTTATTGATAAAACCAAAGGCACTGGTTCATATATATTCATGGGCCGCCTATTTTCTTAAATTTCAATAAAAAAATATTAATAAAAATAAGTAAAAATTTGCTTACACGATCTAGTTTCTGTTATATCTCATTAATTCGACTATAAGTCGAGTAACTGCGTTTACTGCTACACTTATAGCACATGATGTCGCCATGTTTATGGATTTATAGTCCGATGGCCGACTGCATGAAACCCTACCTGATAAAAAAATTGAAAAATCCTACTCTGTAGGGGTAGCTGACTTTCAGCAGCTTCAACTGCTCTTGGTCGGCCGTGGCTTAACTTGGCAAATTTTGCGCAAATGGCAAAAAAGTGGTACAAATATTCATCAAAAAAACAAAAGTGGTCAGCTACATCCTGTGTTGGCAGGTTCCTGTGTCCGACCGAATTTGTGGTACCAAGTGAGCTACAATTTACCTCATCGAAAAATAGAATGTCACTTGTATGGTAGGATAGCTGCCATTGACTTTTTGTTTAATGCGGACGGACTGAAAACGCTGTCAGGCTAAGGTGAGGCCGACCAAGACATATGTCAACAAATTTAATGTAGGTATTACAATCAGTTGTTTTGATTCTATTTTTCGATGAGGTAAATTGTAGCTGTCACGTGGTACCACAAATACGGTCGGACACAAGAACCTGCCAACACAGGATGTAGCTGACCAGTTTTGTTTTGCTGTCCTCAAAGGCAGCTATCCTACCATGCAAGTTTCATTCTATTATACGATGGGGTTTTTTTTATGAATTTTTGTGCCACTATTTTGCCATTAGCGCAAAATTTTCCAAATTAAGCCGCGGCCGACCAAGAACAGTTGATGCTACTAAAAGTCAGCTACCCCTACAGAGTAGGATTATTCTATTTTTTTGTCAGGTAGGGTTTCATGCAGTTGGCCACCGGACTATATTGAAACGTCGACATGGCTGACTTGTGCTGTTAATGTAGTTCAAAACTCTTTAAAAGTACTCTAAGCTGAATACATTTTGAATAAAACCTGTAAATACACTTCAGCTCCTATAACAGCGGTTTGAACCCCATTACCCGAATTATGATATAAGCGCGCTGTTACAGCAGCATTGTTGCCAAATGGTTATTTGATTGCTTTTAATAGGCTTTTATAGCAACAGAGAAGAGAGTTGAGTAACAGTTGTATTAAAGCGCCTTATTCAGACAATTAGCTAATCTATAGCTGTTATATGATTTTAATAGAACAATTATGCTGAATAAAAGTGATTTAGTAGCGCTAACTCAGCATTTATTAAAAGGTGGAATAAAAGTGCTAAAAGATAGTGCTATAAACGTTTATACGACATGATTATAGCACTAATTATCGAAAATTGCTAAATAGTCAAGTTAACCGCTATTATACGATATATTGGTGCTTCAACAACCGTAACTCGGCTGTTATACGATTACATGCTGAGTAAATCAATTCTTATACGACTATTTTGCTAGTTGGGTAGCTAATAGTTGCCAACTATGTAAGTATTCAATAAACGCAAAGGTATTGTGACGCTGACGTAAACATTAGTTAAATCGGCGGTGCACTGGCATCATTAAAGCCCCTTTGCCCGTAATTAGTTACATCGAAAAAGTGACTGAAAATACTCCTCACCGCGAATTCGCCGGACTACAGTATGGGGTTCTTCAAAAAAGGGATGTTCACGTACAGATCATCGGTAACTGGTTACTATTAGGCGGGCAGTATGCTTATTTTCCACCAAAGTGATATAAAACATATATTTAGAAATCACAGTAAATATAGGTACGTAATGTAGCTGTGACATCCCGACGCCCGTTTACCTACCTAAATGCCAAAACTGCCGTCTAGTTTATACAAAAACATCGATTTTGCTTCCACACTACGGTGAACCTTCATGCCACTCGCTAGCATCCAATATGATTGGGAAAGTCTAATATACTTTATTCAAGTAGGCCTAGCAACAAGCACTTATGGAATAAGAATAAGAAATGGGAATACATAACCTCAGGTCAGGCCAGGGATCTACACAGGCGCCTAGCTATTATTAGGAAGGCGGAAAATCGTGCAGATTGGAGAGCCTTGGTGCACAAAATAACGACCTCATGTGGTCGCGACCCTCAGTCATGAGGAATCGAGGAAGAAGACGAAGACCTCACGTCATTGACCTGGGGATCCAGGACCGTTTATGGAAAACTCCAAAATTTTACTTTTCGATAAACGATTGTTATCTTGGCAAGGCCCCCGTTCTGTATGTCTCGCGCTCAAGCCTGTGGACATCACGTTGGGGCATTATTAAAATTGCGCAAGAGGCTTACAAGTCTTACAACGCAGTTCATGAATCATAAGGCCGCCTCAGAGATGAAGAAAGTAATCATTTACAAGGAAAATTACAGAAGAGTCATATTTACTTAATTTTATATTGCAGATTACGACTTAACAGCAGATAGTTTGGCACATGTATATAATATCTATGAGAAATCACACGCCAGCACTTATACAAAAATATAAAAATCAATTGAGAGATTTAAGTTAGGTACCGTTGTGTTAGTTAAAAAACAAGAAATTATCATATGAAGCTTACACATCAAAAATAAACCAAATGCAAAAAAATTTTTTTTTATTTTTTTTAATTTTTTTTTGTCACGCTTACATACTAGAATAGAATAGTTTTTTTATTCGTAAACACACAGACAATAGACATACATAGAAAAAACATAGTGAAAAATAAAGTGTCACGAAATGGCCCCATCTCAGCATGTTGCTGGCGACTTCCAGCGATGACCTTCCGATGAGACCATGCATCAAGTGAGAAATAACCACGGAAGGTAACACACAAAAAAAAAGAAACATAAAATAACCCGAAATATAGATTACACACATTTTACACAGCTAATACAAAAAAGAGATACAACATAAGTAAATACATGACAGTAGAATTAAGTACACGGATTAACCGATCGAACTTGTACCGGTACTAAACTAATGACTTCCTCTTATAGTTTTCCAAACACATATATCACATCTTTACTTACATATTCCTCGTCAAACTAGTTGCACAGATGCACGCATGGAGTCACGTACCTGCAACAGACAATATTATTACATAAGTGGAGGTATATGGCAATTTACCCTTACCGTTTCGTTGCATTCGTGACAAGGCAAGCCACTTCAAATCTTGGGACAGAAATTAACATGAAGTACCTACTGCATAATGGATGTAGCGTAAGGATAAATGGCAGAGAGATTTAATCAAGAATCTAACAAAATACCAAAGAACCATTCAATAACGGTAAAAGTAGGTATCAGAAGCAGTCCGTTAAAAAATATTCCATGCAAATAACTAGAAATTTATTCTCAAATAGACACTGAAAGTGGTCTCATAATTATTAGCATGAATGTACTCCAGCTAGCACAAGGATAATGGTTCGAAAGTAACTTGGTCCTTCGATTTCTAAAATAGTCGGCGTATGACACGCCTCGCCGCACGTACACACATCAGTTATTAATGTTATTATAATTATGTCGAAAGACCCTTTCTATGGATTGTGCTTATATATCCTAATGGCCAGTTTATAGCGACCCACCGCGATTTACAAATGTGGACTAAGGTTCGAAGTTCGAGTACCGTTAAGGGCATATACTTATTAGTCTCAATTTTCAGCATCGAAGCGGTCATTGACTTTTATCTTTAAACACAAACAAAACTACCCATCAAATTAATTACCCATCTTACACAATCAATAAATCTTTGAGGATAAGTATACCTAAGCGAACTTTTTATCGAACTTTCGCATTTAACTGGTAAATAAGTACCTACGTTTATAACTATCCCAATTTTAAACGGATAGTGTAGGTGTAGTTTCCGAGATATTTAAAAAAATGGAAATTTTCACCACCTTTCGACCTCTGTCAATTTATGAAAAGGTTACATCAAGGAACACGAATATTCGCGTCACCAAAACCAACCTTGAAACGTCACCCATCGCATAAGTTACAAAATGTTAAGGGCCCATTAACATTGACCGTGTGGTGTTGCAAGCATCAACTCCTGCGCACGCCGCGCCAGTGTCGGCTGCGCCGCGCACAACACATCGCGTATAGTGCAGTGTGTAGTGTCTGTGATATAGGATTGTGTGTGATAAAGGTAGGCTCTCAAATATATTTACTAATTATTGTTTTATTATGGAAACCATCTCTTATTTTGAATTTTTTTAAACTTCAATTTTATGGACAGTCTTTAAGTGATTAAAACTTCTATGATAGGTAGCTAGTTCAACAAAAAATACATAAATATTTGTATAAATAATGATAATTGTTTTACCGGTATTACTATAACAAAGTTATTCTAATCAGCATCTGGACTGCTACTCACATAAAATAATAGGAAAATTATCATATATTAGAGTTTTACCGGCGAGTCGTGTCAAGCTTTTTTAATTTTTTTTACGTGGTAACAATTTTGCCTATCAAAATAAATAAGCTGTCAATTTCAAGCTAAAAAATATAAAGTACATATATCATATGTTTTTTTTATCTACCGTATTTTTTGACGCTACTCTCTGGCCACACTAGTCACTAGCCAATGATTTACACGTGTTATTCATGTAATTTATTCCTTTGGCAAAAATGAGAGTATTTTCTGAGCAATATTTGTGAGTTCTATCTAGGTTAGAACTAACCGTGCGGTAAAAGGTATTGGCTGTACACTTACCTACATAGAAGGAGGTATATTCTCTTGGCATTTAGCCTTCGAAGTCCTCTCTTACAGCGTTAATATACGATTTAACCGGCTTACGAAACTAGATACGAAACATCTGATCATAGATGACATAGATGCACTTTACATATGCACTTTACACCAGATAACCGCAAAAAAACCGAAGAGGTCAAAATAACAACTTCAATTTCTCAATCAATGACTTCGTATTCAATTTATGATGAACAGTTTCAACTTCCTTTCAGTAGCTAGACTAGCTAGCCTGGGCATGTACAGTCACCTGCAATAATAAGTTACTCTACGAAGGCCGCAAAAACATGTGACGCGTTCTTATGGCTCTACAAATAAGATCGTGTCAGATATTTTTGCGGCCTTTGTTGTGTAACATATTATTGCAGGTGACTGTACCTAATGAGGAGGGATGAATGCCATATAGCCAAAAGAATGTTAGTGATAAATGTTGGTGGACGGAGAGCGGATGGTAGACCCATAAAACGATAGATGGATTGTGTGAAAGAGGATATGAGAAAGAAAGGAGTGCTGAGGTGACGAAAGAAAAAACATCTTGCCCCACATATCGTGGGATAAGGGCAGGAAGAACAGGAAGAAAAAGACTAGCTAACCAAAGAAATGCAGTACTATCTATATGCAACGCATGGCTTCTGTTACCGTTGCGATGTTGTTATATTCTAATTGACTATTAATTACCGAATAATTAACGAATTGTACTACAGGTATACTAGGTGTTATTTTTACTAAGACCTTCAACGAGGGAGACCAGTATTCGTACACAAACACTCTGATACAGGTTTCTAAGTAACATTGATAATGGCCTAAATTACATATGACTGATAGATTCGACAAGGTCGAAAACGGTAAGGTTACTTAGATTATACAAAGTAAACAACTTTATAGAAATTAAATTCTTCAAATAAATAAACCACCATTATTTTGGGTTGTCAGTTTGTACGGCAAGTTTGGCGTTGCCATATAATATATTATATTAGCGACCCGCCCCGACTTCGCACGGGTTACACAAAACCTTAACAAATTATACACCTAAACCTTTTTCAAGAATCCCTGATGAAAACCGCATGAAAATCCGTTCAGTAGTTTTTGAGTTTATCGCGAACATACATACACACAAACAGACAGACGCGGCGGGGGACTTTGTTTTATATAAGATGTACTCGTAGTGATTGTCACTGCCAACAGTGACAAGTCAATACAAAAGCGTAAACGGACTCTACATGGTAAGCACTCTACCTAAGTTTGAAAAGGAAAATTTTATCAGTCACTCATAATAGTCATAATCGGCTCGATTCTGGAAATGAATTAGACATTCACTAGATATGAAATAGAGATATGTGACGTTCCACGGCAAAAGGTACCATTGTCCCGGCTGAATATTGGAGCAGCGTTAATAATAGCGTAAGCGCCAGCCGCCATAAGGTACCTTTTTTACTATTTCATATCTAGTGAATCTCTAATTCATTTCGCGAATCGCGTCGAATAAATTCTGAGTTCACTAAGTTGAATGAAAATTTGGTGATTGGTTTCTTTAACTTATTAGTCAGCCATTAGTTTTGCAATATCCACATTAAATTCGTCATTGGCAAAGCATCTGTATCTAAACCTGATTCTTGCAGACTCGCTTAGCTGGATAGGATAGTACAACTACTAACTATGAATGAGAATGCCGATTTATGCCATTTAAATACGCTAATTACTGTACATTAAGATTGTTTAAAACCAAAATCGATCATTATAGCTATAACAGCAAAAACAGGTTTGTTTTGTAAATAAAATTCGTCACCAACTTGCCTGCTTTTAAATAATTTGGCACTTTCCATGTCGTTTTCAAGAAAAATCAAGCCAAATCAGCAGCGGCTTGATTAAGAGCTGTATTTAGGGTTGCCAGATCGAAAGGCGCTATTATCGGGAAAAAATATCAATTTTTCGGGATTTTGGGATTTAAGTCGGGAAAAAAAACATTCAAATTAAAGTAATTGTATCAAAAACAACGATAGGTATTTTACATTATTGGCACTACGCTCGACGACAGTTCGGAACTTGAAATTATTGTTTTATAACGTGAAGCTGTTTTTCGGGACAATTTTCACTTTGTCGGGAATCGGGAACACATGCTAAAAATCGGGAGAATGCCGCCAAAGCCCGACCATCTGGCAACCCTAGCTGTATTCAGTTGTAAAACTTCTCATTCACACTTACACGGTCGTAGCAAGAGTGAAAGAGATACTAATATGAACACGGTCGTCAGTTTGGTTGCAATACCAGTAGTAATGAAGCACATGAATGTATTATTCATATGAATTTTTGAGTCACTTTTTACCTAACCTTAACGGCTTGATACATTTTTGCCATATGACAGAGTGGTTACGTCCGTTTTCGCCTACGATCTTTACTGAGCTCTGAGAACATTACGGTTTTTTGGAACACTATCATACCTATTTTAGATATTTAAATTTCTATCGCTCTATTGCTTAAAATTCTAATAGAAATCCAAGACTATTCTTGAACTGCGTCAATAACCCCGTCTCCTGCATTTCATAAGTGTCCACAAAGTCGTCGTTTCCGGTCCTCAACAATCAACAAACGCATTTTTCCAGCACGCAGCGACCTTGTAAATTTATACGTAACATGACCAACACACAAAATGCGTGAACACTTTGGCACTGATTCGCACTTTAGCTTCAATTTAGTACTTATGTGATGTGATCACAACTAGATAAAGCATCGTAATAATAATACACCTTGACCCCCCATACTTACTTCATAATTATATTAGATGTTTAAACCTTGATGTAATGGTATGTAAAAGGTATTCAGATTTGTTTTGATTTAAAATAAAAGAGATATTGATAAGTTGCTAAAATACGAAAGCTTTTAATTTAAGCGTTTTCTAATTTTATTTAAGACGTACTCTTCACGTAACAATTTCATAGGAACCTCACTCCATACCTCGTCCATACGCTAGAATTTATTGCAAGCCGATTTATTTTAATTGACTGATCTATGCATAAATATCGCAACAATAAATTAATTGGTAAAATAACAATACTAATTAAAATGAAATACAAAAGTTATGTCACCATAATAGGCTTAATACGAGTAACAACTTATTGTTAAAAATAATCAATTGAACAAAGGACAATCACCATTCTATACAAGCGCCTATCTTGAAGCAAACATTGGTGAAAACCTATTATTCATTATTTACTCAACTATTGTGTCGATAAAAATGAACAATGTTCAGCCAAAGCATGTAATCTCGCAAAATATGATTTCCCAGAAAATGAATAGCTATTATAGAGGTATTGCAAAAGACGAACTAAGTTACTAGTACTTACCTACCTACTAAATTTCGTTTATATGGTATCATACATTTTATATGTTAGGCATACTTTTTCTTGCAGTGCTCATCATCATTAGCCTGTAACATCAATAAGATGATGGTTTAAACAGCGTCCATATTAAGAGTGCGGCACTTCCGCAAATGACTATTAAGTCCAATGCGAGAGCGGCAGCCGCGACCGCATAGCTGGCAGGAGAATGCCGTGCCCGGTGACGAAGGTGGGAGAGCGGCGCGCTGGTGTCTCAGTTCTCGCCTAGTGTGAAGAAGGCTAAACCACGCTTCATCGTGTGCAACTACCCCTTCACCCAGGGTTTTCCTCCATTGGTCGCGATCTTCGGCCTCCCTTTCCCAGTTGGTGGGAACGATCCGGAAGGACAACATGTCTCGCTTTGCGCTATCCTTAAAACGAAGCATTGGTCGCCCAACCGGTCGTTTAGCGTGTGCTATTTCGCTCAGGAGAGTCTTACGTGGCAAACGAGAGGGCTCCATCCTGTGCACGTGCCCCAACCAGCGTAATCGTCTCTTTTTCAAGATTGCTGTGATACTGGGTAAACGTGCGATGCTAAGTACCTTCTCGTTTGTGACTCGATCCTTCCACGAGATGTTTAAAATGCGTCGAAGGCAGCGCATATGGAAGTTGTTCAATTTCCGTTCCTGTTTGGCATACGAAGTCCAAGTCTCAGCTCAGTCGTTAAATTGAAATGTGTGGCTCCTTTCCTTTTCAATTTTTTCGTGAAGTGTTGGAACGAGGAATACATACCCCAGGATATGCGCGATGCCAACATTATCACGCTGTACAAAGGGAAGGGTGACCGCGGCAATTAAATTGTAACTCATACCGCGGTATCTCTTTGTTGAGCATTGTCGGCAAATTGCTCGGCCGTATCATCTTGGCCAGGCTACAGAAACTGGCAAATCGTGTGTATCCTAAGTCCCAGTGTGGTTTTCGTGCAAACCGTTCAACAACTGACATGATTTTCATGAGTTACGTCAGCTTCAAGAGAAATGCAGAGAGCAAAAAACCCCCTTCCTGGCTGCATTTGTCGACTTAAACAAGGCCTTTGATACGGTGAGTAGAGAGGGATTGTACACAGTGCTACAAAGCGTTGGCTGTCCTCCAAAACTCTTACACCTAATTCAACTCTTTCACCTTAATATGAGAGGCTCTGTTGTTTACAACGGTAACACTTCGGCTCCTTTTGAAATGCGTAGGGGAGTAAGACAGGGCTGTGTGTTGGCGCCTACATTGTTTGGAATCTTCTTCTCTGTACTTCTGAAAGTTGCCTTCGGGGACACCACTCAAGGCATACATCTACACACCAGGTCGGATGGTAAACTGTTCAACATCTCACTATTAAAATCCAAAAAATACCGCGAGGATTTGTATGTTGACAGTTTGCTATTTGCCGACGACGCCGCCTTCGTTGCTACGTCACCGGAGGAGCTTCAAAGTATGGTAGACAAATTTAATGCGGCTTGCAAACTCTTTGCAATGTCGATTAATGTCAAGAAGACAGTCGTAATGGCTCAAGGTGCAAATCAAGACCCAACAATACAGTTGGATGATTTGCCTCTGGAAGTTGTTGGAAATTTCTGTTACCTTGGATCAACCGTGACCAATAATCTCTCGCTGGATGCAGAGATTAACATTCGTATTGGCAAGGCATCTACGATGTTCGGGAAGCTCAGTACAAGAGTATGGGATAATAAACATCTAACCATAAACACAAAGATAATTGTTTACCAGACATGTATTTTGTCCATGCTCTTGTACGGAGCTGCGACTTGGACTTCTTGCAGTGCTAGGAAGATACTATTTATGCCGATATTAGTAGATATTGTATTATTCGAGTTCGAATTCTATTGAACTCAGCGACACTTGACTTGAGTATAAGGTGAGAGACGGATGGCAACTGCAGCTGCGTTAGAGCCGCTACAGACGGACTGCAACTTGTATGGAAACTGCACGCCGACTTTGCAGTTGGCGTATACAAATTGCAGCCGGGTTGCAGTCCGTCTGTACCGGCCCTTACTGTGACGACATTACTGCTACGGCGTAGACGCGGCCGCTGTAACTGTCAATTTCCTTCATAAACGTTCGCCGCCGCATTACTGTCAGTACTGTCACGATTCGGACAGTCAATCCGTCACACATTTTATTTAGGCAATTGACATTGACAATGCCTTCTTCAAGACCTCAGCAGTAATGCCGCCCCGCCACAGTAATGCGGCTGCAGTTGCCCATCCCAATGTCACCTTAAAGGTGACAGTCCATTTCCAACGACAGCTGCACTACTGTTCATTTTACTATGGAAATTGTCAATAACACCGACGCGTTCAGTACCAGTAGTGCAGCTGCGGTCAGAAATGGAATGTTACCATTATAGTCGCGCACAACGCGCAACGGTGGAACCAGTTGCACTTTTGTATTCAACGTGGATCTTCTTTAAATGCCATATAATTTGATCTAAAGAGTCTAAAGTTAATGAATATTGTGTGCGTTTGACACAGGACTAATTGAAACTAGAAACCGCAAGTTGTATATCGAGAGAGAGTAATCGTGCCTTTAGTTAGTGTGTCTATCGTTCAACATGTCAACAATATAAGCCAGCCGTCAGCGAGCAAAGCGATTGGTGACGCAACACAACCTTATTCCCATACACTCAATGTAGATAATGGGGATACTGCTGATAGGCTTGTCTATAATCAGCTTCACTAGTGATTTAGCAAAGTGGTATTCTTATTTATCATGAGAGCTGAGATGTCATACACATAGATGGAAGAAACACAGAATACGCAGATGGATAGAGTTCGCTTCTAGGAGGTGTTAAAATATAAATTGTTCGTGGCTCTATAATCTTGCAATCTTTGGCCACCATCTGTGTATTCTACACGGGGAGATTGATTGTGAGGCCTGATAGCAGACCCACTGAGCCACTATCGCAAACATGACGTGACTCTTTAGATGGGTGTTTCACACTGCGCCTATTAGCCTCTTCTGCCTGTGGATTTCTAGCCAATCTTCATCGTGTTTGCTAGAAAATCGTGCACATCTAACAATATTTTCTGTTCTATCATCATCTAATTATCTTCTACTGCTGGATACAGTACTCCATCCCTTGCTCTTCTCATCCATCGTATCTAGTGTACCTACTCCCGCAATGTTTGGACAATTTTGTAGAATGCCTACCACACACATGCCATATACTTACACTACGACTACCAGTATATGGTCCATATCCCAAATCTTCACTCCATCGACCATCCCTTCTGATACTTCTATAGTTTGATATTCTTGAGTAACGCTTGGCTAATTGACCTGTGTATATAAATAGGGGCATCCCACGAATTAGATTTTCGCCGGCTTACATTGAAACAATTAAATACCTTTCATCCCTTAAATGTGAAAGACAAATGGCCAAATTTAGATCCGCCTTGTCTATGGTATGTTTAACCCCCCACCTCAATAAGTATAACCCACCAGCTGTATCTACGCAACTAATATACACAACAATTCGAAAACCAAATAAAGCTGACCGAAGCGGTAATTAGAAATAATTATTGCAGGCATGCTGTAATACCTGGCTAATTATTTGTTTCCGCTAAAAGAATGCTTCCCTAGCGTTTCGTACATACATATTGAGTCATAATTAGGTACTTATATTAGTTTGTTTAAGTAGTTGTGGAGTAATGCGAAGCTACATTGTAGTCATCAATGAGGCCTATATAATAGAACCGCCCCTAATCATAACTGCCGCTCATTTTAATTGTCGACGAGAATTATTGCACCACGTATAATCGGAATTGGGATTACACGAAGTTATGTAACTGTCTAATAAAATTAGTAAAGTGCAAATCCTTACAACAGTTCTGTTATAAATGTCGAGATGTCCCTTTTAAGTAACATGCTAATACATAACATACGTAAGGGCCGTTGTACTTAATAAGTTTATACTGTTTAAATATGCCAATAAAAACAAAAAGGTGTAAAATTTCGTCAAACGAGTGGTACAAACAATACATACACACGAAAAACATTGTCCTCCATACTCCACCAGTCGGTTAATCGTATCATGGCCAAGTCGAAGAACGTTCCATACATTAGCTGTTTTAATTACCTCCTATGCTATCAGCGAGCGTTTCCTTGCTTACATATTTTTAGGGTTCCGTGCCCAAAGGGTAAAACGGGACCCTATTACTAAGACTCCGCTGTCCGTCCGTCCGTCCGTCCGTCCGTCTGTCACCAGGCTGTATCTCACGAACAGATAGACAGTTGAAATTTTCACAGATGATGTATTTCTGTTGCCGCTATAACAACAAATACTAAAAACAGAATAAAATAAAGATTTAAGTGGGGCTCCCATACAACAAACATGATTCTTGACCGAAGTTAAGCAACGTCGGGCGGGGTCAGTACTTGGATGGGTGACCGTTTTTTTTTGCCGTTTTTTGCATTATGGTACGGAGCCCTTCGTGCGCGAGTCCGACTCTCACTTGCCCGGTTTTTTTTATTTTACTCAGTTATTTAACATATTAAATAATATAAACTTACATTAAAAAACGGATTGAAATTAATCGGCAATAATTAAGTTCAATCAGAAGTATGCGGAGTCTGCCATTTGCGTTACCACATCCTGTCCCATGCTATTACAGCCTTGATTTAAAGGCATTATAGAATAATGCTGAGATATATTCGCTTTTTCAAGCTGTACGTGCTTAATTAAAGTTCCCAAGCACTTTATTACCTAGTAAGTTTTAGTTAACAATAAAAAAACAAAGATGCCACAAGAGCCAATTAAGTGTCAGTTTCGTTTCCCCGCCAACCTCAAATCATACAACACGTCCTGAGGTGCACATTATCACGCGATAATAGCCTTTATTACTACGAGATAATGATCTCATCCCATATGCACGACAAGAGTTACGTTACCGCATTATGTAATAACAGAAACAGACATCTAACTTATAAGGACTAGCAATCACTATATAAAATTGCGTTCCTCTCTTGATAGTTTATGTACAATAACCTCATCCCCCCGGAACCAATTTTGGATATTTACAAAAAAGGCCCTTATTTCAGAGCAATCCAGATTTATAATAAGCTGCCAAACGATATAGGAAATATAAAAAACCTTAACCCATTCGTGTCAAAACTAAAACTACTTTTAATATCGAAGGCATAATATTCGGTCCAAGAGTTTATGGAGGATAAATTTTCATAAGTATAAGTACTACTAATAATTATTAATTCTTAACAATATTATTAACCCTTTTTGTAAAATAAGTTAACATAGGACTTACTTAATACAAGAAATAAGCTAGGATAAAGTTGTTATCATTTAGGATTTTTATTTATCTTATGTAACAGTATTATGTATTGTTACAGTTAAGTAACACTATTTAGTTTAAAAAAATGTTCCATAAATAACTAGACATAAGATTAATTTGCAATGCCCTACCAGGGTGCCATGTGTTCTAAAATTTTTTATTGTAACAACTTTATTATGTACCATGGTTCGCAATAAAGGATTCTATTCTATTTTATTCTATTCTATGTAGATGGTGTCATATTGACGAGGTCGTAGTTCCATGTTGTACAGTTCTAAGTATTTATTTAATCGTATGGCAACATATAGTAGTAGAAACAGTCTACTAGTAAATAAAATTACACAAAGACCAGTAAGCCACTTCATGGCTTTGTGGTCGCTCAGGGTGATCTTGAGGAGGACCGGGGTCAGTCTTGTATTATATATTATATGGTTTCGATAGCTTCAGTATATGACTGAAAACCATACTGTTTGTGTACATGATGTTTGTGTGTACATAATGTTTGTGTTTGTATGTTCGCGATAAACTCAAAAACTACTGAACGGATTTTCATGCGGTTTTCACCTATATTATAGTGATTCTTGAGAAAGGTTTAGGTGTGTAATTTGTTTAGGTTTACCCGTGCGAAGACGGGGCGGGTCACTAGTTTATACTATGACATAATGCACAAGACGGTACAAGAACTCGATTTCTAAAGCGATTGACAGTCTGTTTTTAACTTGTCTCAAGTAATAGTTGCACAAACCCAACGGACGACAACAAATACATATGTGTAGCATCCTTAGCGAAATGCTGTAACACTAGGTAGTTGGAAATGCAACACGCGTTTTAGTAGAGAAGTGGACGAAGGTCGACGGGGCAAGCCGGAGTTATATCATCCTTAACTAACTGCAATCGAGATAATGCATTCCGATGAGCTTTTTGAATAATGAAAAGTCTATTTCAAACTTTAACAACAAAAAATTATAAGCGATTTTAATATACTCATCATCACTGTAGTTTAATTATTGTCATTTTCATCATATAATTATTACTTTAGCTTTACTATAACATATTGAATTCAACAGCGCATTGGCGCTAGCTGCAATGCTGTAAAATTATCCCTGAATAAATATCAAATATTTTTGTTAGCTGGGCCCAAAGTTAACAAAAAAATGTTGGCACCCGATTTTTTTTTTCTATGTATTCGTAATTAGAATCGTTAGTGTATTTAATCAAGAAAAACGAAAGTCACACACATAAAAGTAACAACGTGCCAGTGGGAAAAGACAATAAAGAAGATTTTCGTAATTTTCTGAAAATCGAAATCGTTAGTTGTAAGGAAATCCCTAATGATTACGTTCTGAGATTTTGTCACTATATTTTTAAATTTAATCAATAGGTAAGTATGCCAATAAAACGAATGTTCAGTGGCTCATTGAGCAATAGGATGATTATCTAATTGCTATTGCGCTTGTTACTTCAGACGACCTTTGCAAACGAGTATACTCGTACTAAATGTTTTTTGAATTTTGTCACTTACTCACTTGCAATATTTTTTTCACCTCAGCAGCTACATATGTAGATTATTGTAAAAAAAAAACTTTTCTCACCACGTAGCGTAGCTTATCATATTGCATATTGCGGTGTCTAATAGAAACATTATATCATATATATACGAATATACATAAAATATGTACCTAGTAATTAACATGCTATTTAGAAAGGATGAAGAAACAAATCTTTATGACTTAAGTACTAAAACAAGATATGCCTACCGCAAGCCACATATTTATAGCTTTTAATGTTGCAAAATAGGTAACCAAAGTATTGATTTCTTACCAGACTAAAATACAGAATACGTACATAAAACACGTACTTAAATTACTACGAATATTAAACTAATTTTCTGTTCTGTCGTAAAACTGTCTAAGCTCTTGTTTTACATTAAAACACCCCTTATACACAGTTCCTTACTCTCTTCCAGTACTATGAAGTGAAGCGCCATGGGCATCCTAACGGTGGCCTCAACGGCCGCTACGTCCGCCCTCACCATCGGCGGCATCAGCAAGCTGACCTTCATCCCCGCCATGCTCGCCGCCATGGCCTACTTCAACTACGAGCTGCTGGACCCCGAGAGCCGGCCCTTCAACCAGAAGTACTTAAGGGAACAGTATGACTTCGTCATCGTCGGCGGCGGCTCCGCTGGGGCTGTGATGGCCAACAGGCTGTCTGAGATCGAGGGGTGGAATGTCCTGTTGCTGGAGGCTGGAGGTCATGAGACTGATATAAGCGATGTGCCGTTACTGTCGCTGTATTTGCATAAGAGTAAATTGGATTGGAAGTATAGGTGAGTTTAATAAACGATTTCTTTAATTTAATATTCATCTATAACAATAAGGCTGTGGCCTCAACGGCCGCGACGTCCGCCCTCACCATCGGCGGCATCAGCAAGCTGACCTTCATCCCCGCCATGCTCGCCGCCATGGCCTACTTCAACTACGAGCTGCTGGACCCCGAGAGCCGGCCCTTCAACCAGAAGTACTTAAGAGAACAGTATGACTTCGTCATCGTCGGCGGCGGCTCCGCTGGGGCTGTGATGGCCAACAGGCTGTCTGAGATCGAGGGGTGGAATGTTATGTTGCTAGAGGCTGGAGGTCATGAGCAAAGAATATAATACTCACTAGGAGAAGAACGGTAACTCCATACAAAAAAATGTCCCCAACCGTTTATACGTTTATACTAGTGGCGCCGTCTTTGTGTACCAATGGAACTAAAGTTGACAACCGGTTTAGCCTGGCGGGTATTGGTAGGTAGTAATTCTGTTGATAAACATATTTGTTATCTTCATATCACGAAATATATGCAAGATGCAAATATTACCCCTTGTTTGTGGTATTATCAATTGATTTAAATAAAAGGCATGTTTATGTTTATAACATTATATATATTATTTATTAAAAAATGTTTTACATATAAAAATATACACTGAAAACTGGCAACTTAATAAAAAAATAGACATTAATAAAGCGCATTCACAAAGTTTTCAGTACCTTTTATACAAATAACATTAGGCATGCCTACCTATTACACTTTACACACAGATACACTACACTTTACATACGGCATTTTACACAGATTTCCAACTTGTATTCATACATTTCTTCACGGTTAATTAATACGCTTTCCAGATGCGTTATGACTCGGTTCCTTCTGAACCCACTAAAGTTGTAAATTTCACTGTGGCTGCTTCAACAGCCGTTGCTCCGCATTTAGCACATTTTCTATGTGCATTGCTGTAATCCATGTAGGTACAGACTTACAGTCTTAAGTGGTACGTAGCGGTACACGTTGTATGTATTATTTAAAGAGTTAATAAATAAAATTTTCGTTATGAACTTTAACCACAGCAGTTGGACAGAGTCATTGACAAATATATTTTTTATTATGGTGGGTAGACGTACCTACCCTCCATATATTTTATGAACATTGATAAAGACAGTTGGAAGCAAATATTCATTATAAAACTTAATCGCATGTAATTAAGTTTTAAGCGTTTTAAGTCCCGTTTTATGATGAATATTGTATAAAATTCGTGATAATTTAAATCAGAGTTGGGAGCAATGTTGCTGTAGAAAAATGTTTTTATTTTTATTACTCGCAACTTTTTCCCGGAGGCCAACGCACACATAGAAGATTAAGGCGCACACATGCGCAATTATTTGGGGACATAACTTTCTTAGGAAGTGAACAGGCCTTGGTCATGAGACTGATATAAGCGATGTGCCGTTACTATCGCTGTATTTGCATAAGAGTAAATTGAATTGGAAGTATAGGTGAGTTTAATAAACGAGTTCTTTAATTTAATATTCATATAAAACAGTACGGATATGATGTTTAAACTTTTTTGTCTATCGTGTAATGTAGCACTCTCGCACTTACGCAGTTAAATATGTAGACAACCGAAATTGCAAAATAATCTTCTGCTGATCGTCGCGCAAAACAGTATTATATTCGTAGAAACTTTTCATGATGAGACTAAATATGATCATTTTTTTTCTAGTCTCCCTTTCCTTCAGCTATTCTACCTGATTTCACGGTACTTTAGATAACTGAACTATTATTACACCGTCATTAATTGTAACATTTCATGCTTTTCAGAACACAACCCCAGGATACAGCGTGTCAAGCCATGATCGACAAGCGCTGCTGCTGGACGAAGGGGAAGGTGCTCGGAGGGTCCTCTGTCCTCAACACCATGCTGTACGTAAGAGGGAACCGACGGGACTTCGATCAGTGGGAGTCCTTCGGCAACCCGGGCTGGGGATACGATGACGTACTTCCTTATTTTAAGAAGTCTGAAGACCAAAGGAATCCTTACTTAGCGAGAGACACTAAGTATCATGGCACAGGTAAATATCGTGTTAAAAATTCATACTTTTTGTGGATCATCAGTTTATACATTTACACCAACAAAACTACTGCCCCACGGTCATTAACGCTACGATATTAGTATGGAATCTAACTTCAACAACTTCAATACAGAAGTTTTATAACCGAAAGATGCAACCGAGCTCAAACCGCTTTGAGCGATTCCTACAGATATCATGATATCACAAGCAGTGGGAATAAAATCTGCCGTAAACTGGTGTGCCCTGTTTTCGCAAATCATGTTGATTTATTCGAGTAACGTGACCTGACCTCGCGGCCCTCGTGCTGATAATTCTCGTCTGCAAGTGCACTTTCAACGTCGTCTTGCGACTACAACTTTCAAATTATCTTGCGTCAAGCGCCAGCCATATTAAAAGCTAGGGCGACGCATGCAAGTAATGTTAATTGTTGACTAATGAGAATGCGCTATTGCATGAGCTTAGGGAGTTTAAGCCATGAGGTTGAGGAAGACGCAGGTTAAACATTAAAACGCGATGTTGTTGCATATAACTTCATAATTATATGTAATCAAAGACTTGTGCGTTCGATATTTATATTTATGGTCTTATTAGAGTTTTGATAGTTATGCCCTTTAACTCAATATAAAATATAATCTGGATTTTTTGCGCTTTTCAGGTGGTTACCTCACTGTTCAAGATGCTCCTTATAATACTCCTCTCGGAGCTGCTTTTCTGCAAGCCGGTGAAGAGATGGGATACGACATCGTGGATGTGAATGGTGCGCAGCAGGTCGGCTACGCTTGGTACCAGTTCACCATGAGACGAGGAACTCGGTGCTCCACCGCCAAAGCCTTCCTTAGACCGGTCAGACTCCGACAGAATTTACACATTGCTCTCTTCTCTCACACCACGAAAGTGTTAATCGACAAAGACAGCAAGAGAGCATTCGGTGTCGAATTCATAAGGGATGGACAAAAACAAGTTGTATATGCCAAACGGGAAGTCATACTATCAGCTGGAGCTATTGGATCCCCTCAACTTCTCATGCTTTCTGGCGTCGGCCCCGCGAAAAACCTACAAGAAGTTGGAGTAGAAGTTATCAAAGATTCTCCTGGAGTCGGGGAAAACTTGCAGGATCACATCGCAATTGGCGGTCTTGTTTTTAAAGTAGATTACCCTATAAGCTTAGTCATGAATAGGCTTGTAAATATAAATGCTGCTTTACGATATGCAGTGACGGAGGATGGGCCGCTCACGTCAAGTGTGGGTTTGGAAGTAGTTGCTTTTATAAATACAAAATATGCTAATGGGACTGACGATTGGCCTGATATAGAATTCATGATGACGTCAGCTTCTACTCCTTCCGATGGAGGAACTCAAGTTAAAAAAGCACACGGACTCACGGATGAATTTTACAATGAAGTATTTGGCGAAATCAATAATAAGGACGTTTTTGGTATATTTCCGATGATGCTTCGTCCAAAGAGCAGAGGTTATATTAAATTAAAATCTAAGAATCCCTTGGATTATCCATTAATGTACCACAATTACTTAACGCATCCTGACGACGTTGGAGTACTACGGGAAGGAGTGAAAGCCGCCGTGGCGGTCGCAGAGACCAAAGCCATGAAGCGCTTCGGAGCCAGGTTTCACGACAAGCCTCTTCCGAACTGCAAGCACCTCCCTCTGTACACCGACGAGTACTGGGACTGCCTGATTCGACAGTATACAATGACCATATACCATCTTTCGGGGACAGCGAAAATGGGTCCATCAAGCGACCCAATGGCTGTCGTAGATCCTGAACTAAGAGTATATGGGATTAAAGGATTAAGAGTCATCGACGCTAGCATAATGCCTACTATCACAAATGGAAATATCAATGCACCTACTATTATGATAGCAGAAAAAGGTGCGGATCTTATAAAGGCGAGCTGGAAGGCTTTACCGCACAAACGGGGACGCAGGTCCCTAAAGTGTACTAGATTAGAACAATTAGGAATAAGGAGTAGAAGTAACAGCCCTCTCTGTAGAATAGATAGATGACGATTAAATATCCTGTAGCTAAGTTAATTTAGGCCATAATAATTTTAATAAATACCAAAAGTACATGAGAAAGTATTAGTAGGTTGGGTGACAATATTTCTAGTCTAGAAAACATCGACGAACTGATACTTAAATGTGAAAGAAGCCAAAATGAAATCATAAGATTAAAATTTAGTTAGGGTTAAGACATTTTATAAGTTTGTAAATAAATGTTTAGTGATACCCGGAAGATTTTTATTAATAAATTAAATACACACACCATAATCCTCCAGATGTCTGTGACACCACCGTTGTCAAGTTCAATCCGAATACCGAGCATAACAAACGCAAACAAGCTTGACATTGACATTGATTCACATTCGTTTACTTACTCGACACGTACCTAGATCATTAAATGTACAAGTCATACGCATTTTAAGATAGAAATGCAAAATCATAAGGTGTCTTATCTTGTTTTGAGGTGTATAAAAAAGTTGTGTCATGAAAACATCCCGAAGAACTTACAACTTGTAGTCCATACATATAAGCATCACGCACATCACAAACTTAGTGAAAGTTCCTAAAATACATAGCAGCGCCATCTATTGAGAAAACATTGAACCGTGTTGCAGGAGGCCAATACTAAAGAGCGCTGCTGGTAAACTAATATGCCAAGTGATGATACCAGTTCGAAAAAGATGGCGCTTAGTTCCTTTAACTTTGAAATGATTGTCATTCTTATTTTTATTAACATACCTATTCAATAATTCAATACAGGATTAGCAATAACCGCCTGCAATGGGACATAATCAAATATTTAGTTGCATTTGTTTCTATTATAATTTTATAATCCTTTCTAAACCTGATTTTCTTTGATTGAACACAATACATAATTTAAACCTTGAATTACTTAAGTATTTTTATAAAATAAGTGCCTAAAGATACCATCTGTTATTATTAACGTGACAATATTCAGTGTTGTAAGCCAGTAGGTATCTAGGTATACGAGCCTACTTTCATAATATAATTATGAATATATAAATAATCATTACACCCTCATAACGATGACTTGCTCTTCTTGACAGGTTACCACGCTTCGGACTTGACCAGTTTAGTGTTTCTTTTATTAACATTTTATTAGATAATCTACAATGTTGCAATTGCTCGAGCTGAACCTTCCTCTAAGAGCTAAACATTCTAATGTCGTATCTCGTTATAACTAATCATTGTAATAGCAGTCTTACTCTTTAAGAAATATAGTTCGTAAACGAAGATAGTGAAAGTGTGAGGTGCAACGAAAAGTAAACAAACTTGCAGAGACGCGCGTAATCAGGTAAGTTGTAGTGAAAATCGCGAAATGACTTCCATATTCCATAATCATAAAGTAATCATAGAGTTTCCAGCGGGAAGACGTGATTATTAGCTGGTTACCCCATAAAAACCATGTTTCCGTACAAGCTCGTCAATATAATATTGTAGATGATGTCAGCACACGCCAATTTGAAACGTTTGCAATGCTTCATATTGACGACCGGTCTGGCCTAGTGGGTAATTACCCTGCCTGCGAAGCCGATGGTCCTGGGTTCGAATCCCAGTAAGGGCATTTATTTGTGTGATGAACACAAATATTTGTTCCTGAGTCATGGGTGTTTTCTATGTATATAAGTATGTATTTATCTATATAAGTATGTATATCGTCGCGCCTAGCACCCATAGTACAAGCTTTGCTTAGTTTGGGGCTAGGTTGATCTGTGTAAGATGTCCCCAATATTTATTATTATTATTATTTATTTGTTTTAATTTGGTTTTCTCTCCAGTTGGAGGTGATTTTACTTCCATATTCGCGGGCTTTTGGCCAAACGAATACAGAAGGATATGTAATCCTATCCTAATTTTCTAAAGCTAAGAATTTGCGTACTATCCGACATGTGTTCAATATAACAGCTTTCTGAAGAAGAGTGTAGGTGAGTGGATGTATATCGAGGGTTTTGAGGCTGGTATGCAAAGTGCGAGGGATAACACCGGTAGAGGAAATTATTATTGGGATAGTCTTTACGGTATTCACCCGCCATTGGGTTTTTATCTCTATTGACAAGTCTGCGTATTTACTAATCTTTTCAGTGTGAGTTGGGGTTAGGTTATGTGTGTTGGGTATGGCTACGTCAATGAGATACACAGTTTTTGCAGCTTTATCGTGGAGGGTAATGTCAGGTCTATTGCAATGTATTGTTTTGTCTGTGATGATAGTTCTGTCCCAGTAAAGTTTGTAGTCGGTAGAATCTAAAATAATTTGGGGGGTGTATTTATAGTAAGGGGACCTGTTATTAATAAGGTGGTATTTAAATGCAAGATATTGGCGAATGATAGCTGCAACTTGGTCATGGCGGTGTTTGTAATCGGTCTGGGCTATGGATCGGCATGCTCCTGTAATGTGTTGTATTGTCTCGGATGCAGCATGGCAGCGTCGGCACAAGTCGGTTTGTAAATTACTGTCGCGGATAATATATTTTCTGTAATTCTTAGTATCTATTATTTGATCTTGAATGGCAATGATAAATCCTTCGGTTTCCGGGAATAACTCACCTCTCTTTAGCCACATATTGGACGCCAGCTTGTCGACACTAGGGTTCATCAGGTCGAGTCGGTGTCTACCGTGGAGTGACTTTTGGATCCATGCTTGTTGTTTTTGCTGGTGATCTACTGTTACCTCACTTACCTGTGTCCTGCGGTCGTTTAGGTTCAATGGAGTACATTTTTGATCGGCGTTTACAATAGCTTGATGTATTTCGGAATTATTAGAGCGGTTGTGAAAAAAAATCCTGAGTGAGCTTACCTGTCTGTTGTGAAGATTTTTAATATCAATTAAACCCCTTCCGCCTTCAGATTTTGGTAGGGTCAGTCTCTGGACGCAGCTTCGCGGGTGGTGCTTTCGATATTTGGACATTAAAGTGTTAATTATTCGTTGATGATTACAAAGGTCTGTTTGTGACCATTGTATGATACCGAAAGAGTAGGTTAGAATCGGAACTGCATATGTATTAATTGCCTTGATGGTGTTTCTTGAATTAAGGTAAGTGTTGAGAATTTTGTGCAGTCTGCCTGTAAATTTCTGTTTAAGTGAAGCTTTAGTGATTTTATGGTGGATTTGCTGTGTTTGTTGGTAACCGAGGTATTTGTAACCAGTTTCTTCATCGACAGGGTCTACTTGTTCTCCATTGTTGAGGGTGTAGCTGTTACGTTCTATGTTGCCACCTCGAACTGATTGGATTTTACATTTGTCAATGCCAAACTCCATGTGTATATCTGAAGAAAACGATTGTGTGATATCAGCGAGGTTATGGATATTACATATATTATTACTATAGAGTTTGATGTGGTCCATATACATCAGATGCGATATTGTGTACGGATTACTTTCATAGCAGATTTTATATCCAGATTTGCTGTTGTTTAGTAAAGTGGATAGCGGGTTGAGCGCAAGACAAAACCAAAGCGGACTCAGGGCATCCCCTTGGAAAATTCCTCTGCGGATGTAGATGGGTTCCGTTTCGACGTTAGTGGTATTGCTAATTATTTTCAGAACAGTTGACCAATGTAACATAGTATTTTTTAGGAAGAGTATGATAGAGCTGTGTATTTTGTAGTGCTTAAGGATATGGATTAACCAAGAATGCGGTACTGAGTCAAAGGCCTTTTTATAATCTATGTACATAGTGTAGATGTCTTTTTTGTTTCTCTTAGCTTGTTTGGAGATGATGGCGTCTATTGTAAGCTGTTCTTTGCAGCCTTGGCTGTTTTGGCGGCACCCTTTTTGCTGTTCAGCCAATATATTTATTATTATATAAATGTGTCGCTTAACTTCAAACTTGGGTACCTTAATCCATTCGACCCTCTTAGCAAATATCTACCCTAACTTTTCTTAATACCAAAATCGCATTTCTGACAGATGTATTTACCCGATATTGAAGTTAAGCAACTCAAATATTGTACTGTTTTGTAGCTGTCTACCTATACTCTGGCAAGCCATTCCCATTTAGAAAAATTTGCAAATTTTTAAAAGAAAATCTCGGCAAATTTGAAACTTTAAATTTCTCGCTATTTTCTACTGACAGAATTTCACCACACTACTGTAAAGTTTTAAAAGTTACAATCACGTTAAATGATTATAAGCAGATGTCAATCGGCATGTAAATTATAAGAAAATTTATTGTTGAAGGTTTTTATGGCAGGTCAAAGGGTATCGCTACTGTCGCTTCGACACCGACGATGAGTGATATGTGATAATCAATGTAAATATTAGTGTCCGACCGAAGGTTCGGTTTCGGTTTCGGCCAGTTTCGGCCAAAAAATCATGTTTCGGCTGTAGTTTCGGTTTCGGCCAAAAAACGGCCGAAGCTTTCGGCCGGGCCGAAACTTACGTAATGGTACTTCGGACATAGACCAAAAGTTGGGGAATAAGTAGGACAACAATATTAATACCTACATATACTGATTCATGTATAGGTACAGAAATTAATTGGTTTATTATAAAACACAATTCCACTAATGAGGGCGCCACTCGTCGACCGGCCAGAGCCAGAGCCAAGCCAGTCTTAAGAGGCTGTCGATACCTATAACGCGCACACTGTCTAATCGTATCGGAGTGAATGAGATAGCACTGTCGCACGTAGCCGTTGGCCGAGTATCAGTTAGGCCCGAGTAGAACGAGGTCTTTTTCGCTCTTATTCACTCACTTATTCAGTCATTTTCCTATCTACCTCTAATGGCAAATTTTAAGCGAGGCTAAAGGCTACGCTCAACTAGTGCCGCAAAGTTGATTTTCTCAATAGTTAATATTTTGCGAGGCTGAACAGCTGACTATTGATTAAAACGAAGAAAAATCCCTTAAAAGTGTCCCCAGTACAGTTTTTCATGCGAATGCTCGACCTTAGCCTCACTTTTTACACCAATTTACCTTTGGTTTGTGTTCCACATGTCCTCTACTTCAGCTTAGCTTTTGGCCTCGCTGCGCCATGCTCGCTTTTTAATACAATGGACATTGGTTGGAGTCTGTGCTCAACTACTTATCCTGAACCTGAAGCACGGCTTTGACTTCGCATGAAAGTTCGCCTCACTGGGGCACTTCGGACTTTTAGGCCCAGGTGAAGATCGGTACCCGGCCTTGCGATATTGTTAACAAAAAATTTCGCGCTCGCTGCGCTCGCGTTTTTGGTTGGTTTTTTGGTTGACCCTGTATCTACATGTTAGTTTGACTGATGAATAAATAGAGTTAGACTGAGAAAATTCTGCAATGATTTTGATAGCATACGCAGTGCAACTAGTGCAAATGTTATTTATACGTCACCATTTCATAGAAGTTTTGACGTTTAAAATAACACTTGCACTGCGTGTGTTATCAAAATCGTTGCAGAATTATCTTGGTCTAACTCTAGTAATTTTCTTAAAAAACTGCTTAAGTAACATCAATTTCAAGGACATTGTGTGTTGACAGCCCCATAATATGCGTGTAAAAGCGGTTTTATGACATTTTTTCAACGATTTTAACAAGTCTACAAAAGTTTCGGTTTCGGTTTCGGTTTCGGCCGAAACTAGAGCCAAAGCCGAACATTCGGTTTCGGTTTCGGTTTCGGCAAAAAAACATGTTTCGGTCGGACACTAGTAAATATACAGAAATGTTGCCGAACCATGTTATTATTAGAAAATAGGCAGTGGTCAGATTTACGCTTTTTTATACAACTAACGGTATGGTACAAGTGGGTCGGCCTGATAGTAAGCGAACACCGTAGCTGGCGCTTACTTATCCGAAAGCTTCAGTTCTAAAGCATTATGGTCTCTAGTTGTCCTTGTCATTATGTGCATCCCCAAAAGCTCGGGTAATTTCACTTAGTATCGGAAGCTGAAGACGACGGTTCGAATCCGGCCTTGGTCATTGGAGGGCTTGGTCAATTTGCTTTAGTATATATATATTTAGTATATATCTAATTCAGTTTATATATGAGTCGCTTAACTTTGAACTCGGGTAAATCATCTGTCAGATTATGCGATTTTGGTATTAAGAAAAGGTAATAGGGTAGATATTTGCTGAGAGGGTCGAATGGATTTACCCGAAATCGAAGTTAAGCGACACATAGGTATATTTTTTAAATACTTATATTCGTTAAACTAAAAATCACTACTTGTGATGTAAGGACAACTATGTCTATCTTGCAACAAACCAAACCTGATAACTTGATAAGATCCTCTTAATATTCTTCACAAGAAACAGTTTGTGGTGTAATGAACATAAAACCGCTTACGGCACGGCCGTACTTGTCTAGAAAGGTGTATGTACATCACGGTTACAGTACCCTTACGTCTATGTACAGCAGCGGCATTAGGTAACACCGCACAATACATCTGCTTAGGCAGCGCTTTATCAACATCTCAGTTTATGGGGTCACATTATGCAACAATAATAATGAGTAGGTACCTACACTCAGTGCGACTCAGTAAAATTAGAATATGATACAACTTAAAACAAAAATGCTATGTACCATCACGCTCCGCATTGTTAAGCCATTTATTAGGGCCCCAGCTAAATTGGTTGTTCAATACTTGCGCTATGGAATGTCCAATTTAGCTAGGACCCTAAATGGCTTAACATTCCCGTGTGGTGACTGTACCATCGCCCACACTGTTAACTGTCCATCGGTGGACCTTATTACAAAACGCATAATAAGGTCCACCGATGGACAGTTAAGAGTGTTGCTGTTTGTACATAAGGTATTCAAAAGTTGATCTAAAAGTGTTTGAACTTGAACATAACTATGCTATGGCCCTATGGAGAAACGCAAAATCAATTGTTTCAACTAAATATTACAATACTTGGAGTGATTCAACATTTTTTCAAAACCCATGTTGCGCATTTCAATAATTAACATAAAAGTCACAAGGCCATCGAACTTCATGGATATGTTTCATCACCAACAATTACACGAGTAATTAATATAGATAATTATGATTTTGAAAGAGAAGTGCTGGCAACCTTCGTCAAAATTATTAAATTTGATTGCAAGAAGCTTCACGATTTCACGAAAAATCTTCAAGTAGTTATTTGACTTGCGTGGTTTCAGTTCGGCCGATTAAATAAAAAAGTTATTTGTTATCTATAGATAATCTATAACACTTTAAACTCTCACATTTTGTTGGGTTAGTTAGTAGCACGGGGTCTAATTAGCAACTCGTCTATGGGGCAACTCGTCTAAGACGCAGGTTGTCTAAATCGCAGCTCGTCACATACAACTCATATCAACTCGCCTAAAACAACTGGTCTACACGATTTTTTAAGTAGCAGCTCGTCTAATTAGCTATTTGTCTATATAACGACTCGTCTAAATGGAGACTTGACGAAATCGCATCTGGTCAGCAAAAACTACGCGGAGAGGTGCAGCTCTGGCAGTGATGCCACTTCACACACCGAATTATTTCCAGATGTTCTAGAGTTCTAGACCATTCAAGCGTAAACCTTTGCCACAAAAATAATTTGCCATAAGAAGTCAAAAAGTGGTTGTTGAAAAAATGAAGGATCTGATGAGAACATGTAGTCTTAATAGATATATTAATATATTAATTCTCAACTTAACTAGACGGAGCCCCGCTTCGCGGGGCTCCGTCTGAGAATTCAACATTTTGAGAATTTTCTGGTTAACGGATTTAGCGAGAAAAGTACTATTCAGTAGATCCACATTGTTCAAAATTGGATCAATTGAGAAAAAATATCTCAGTAGAATACATGATGGATCTGGTCAATGGATCTACTGAGAATGATCCTATATTTAGACGAGTTGCGATTTCGTCGAGTCTCCATTTAGACGAGTCGTTATATCGACCAATAGCTAATTAGACGAGCTGATACTTAAAAAATCGTGTGGACCAGTTGCTTTTAGGCGAGTTGATTTATGTAGACGAGCTGCGATTTAGACAACCTGCGTCTTAGACGAGTTGCCCCATAGACGAGTTGCTAATTAGACCCCGTGCTACTAACTCTATTTAAGCTCGGGACACACTTATCCCACGTACGCAACGTATGCAATGCATTATGATATCTGAACCCTGAAATTTGTAGGCTTAGAAACATACTTGTCATACGCAACGCAACGCATGACAAGTATGTTTCTAAGCCTACAACTTTCAGGGTTCAGTACGGCTACCACCAGTTTTGACTAGAGCTCCCGATACACGTGTTACACGCTGACACGGGTACCCGTGTTCTTAAGCCCGCCGGGCTTAAGAACCCGAACTACACGAACCCGCCCGGATTCGGAAACGTTTACACGGGTACCCGTGTACACGGGTACACGGATACACGAAATAACGGATCTTATTTACCCGCCGGTTCGACCCTTCACTCTCGTGTAGCGGAGATTCGTGCTATGAAGACATACGATTGAATATGTGGAAGGTTAGGAAGATTCGATTACCTACTTTGCAGTTTTACTGGATTGATTTGTAATGTCAATAATAGGTAGGTAAGTACAATTTGTTTCAATAATCATAAGATTAAAATTAACAATATCTCAGTAACCGTTGACTTCATTGTTGGTATTTCAATTTCTTCATTGATGTAGTTTTTTGATAATTAAAGTAAACCTAAATACCACCACCACCATGTTACCATTTGTTGGGACGTCAGTCTTTCCGTGACCACAGCTGGTGCAACTCAGCTGAAACGTCGGAATTAAAGGTAAAAACAATGAAATTATATCGCGGTAGACCCGTTTGTGTAATTAAATATGTGTACAAAACGCGAGAGTTTAAAGTGTTATATAAACCTAAATGATTATTTAATACAAAAGTAGATAGTTATGCTTACTGAAACCAGAGTTGGGCATTATTCGAATCATTTTTAATCTAAATAATTATGGTGAGATTAATATTCGCGAATAAACCATTCGTTTAGAATTTCGAATAAGAAATGAATTATTCGAATAAATTACACGAAGGATTTTTGTAATACACACTCAGATGGCAAATCTGAATAGGTATGCAACTGCAGCGTATTTTAGAGCCAAGGAAAATTTTGAGAAAGGCCCCAACTGACCGTCGCCATCCATGGTGGGGACAAATGGGAATTGTTTATATGCAGCGCCTATTCCCATTTGTTCCCGGCCGGGACAAGTGAGAATACATCCGATATTTGTGTAAAATATTATTATGTAGGGTCTACCCATATGTTCCCCGCGGAGATAAATGGGAATTCACCCATTATTGGTAATTATTAGTAATATGGGAATACACCAATAATGGGTGCATTATTGGTGTATTCCCATTTGTCTCCAATTCATGTGACCTACGCCATGCACGAGGCGGGGACAAATGGGAATGTTTATATGAATTTTGGTGTTCCCATTTGTCCCCGATATTGGCGTTGCCATTTGTCCCCACCTCAAAATATTTCTATGCAGCGTTCTTCTCCATAAGTTTCTCGCGGGAACAAATGGGAATACACTCTTTATTGGTGTATTCCTATTTGTTCCTGCCCTACGTGACCGCCGCCATACGTGAGGCGGAGACAAATGGGTACGATTTATATGCAGCACCTATTCCATCAGTTCCCGACGTAGACAAATGGGAATACATCCGAAAATTGTGTTCCCAATTATCCCCACCCCAATAAGGTGGGGAAAAATGGAATATATTTTTATGCAGGGTCTTCACATATGTTCCCCGCGGAGACAAATGGGAATTCGACCATTATTGGTAATGACGGGTGCATTATTTGTGTATTCCCATTTGTCCCCGATTCACGTGACCTACACCATACATGAGGCGGGCACAAATGTGCATGTTGTATATGAGTTTTGGTGTTCCCATTTGTCCCCGATATTGGTGTTCCCATTTGTCCCCGAGGCGGAGACAATTGGGTACGATTTATATGCAGCACCTATTCCATCAGTTTCCGACGTAGACTAATGGGAATACATCCGAAAATTGTGTTCCCAATTATCCCCACCCCAATAAGGTGGGGAAAAATGGAAAATATTTTTATGCAGGGTCTTCACATATGTTCCCCGCGGAGACAAATGGGAATTCACCCATTATTGGTAATGATGGGTGCATTATTGGTGTATTCCCATTTGTCCCCGATTCACGTGACCTACGCCATACATGAGGCGGGGACAAATGGGAATGTTTTATATGAGTTTTGGTGTTCCCATTTGTCCCCGATTTTGGTGTTCCCATTTGGTGCCGATACAAAAGATTTCTATGCAGCGTCTTTTCCCAAATGTCTCTCGCGGCGTGGACAAATAGGAATTCTTCCGAAAATGGTGTGTTCCCATTTGTCCCCACACCAATAAGGAGGGTACAGATGGGAAATATTTATATGCAAATCCTATCACTTCTGTACCCGGCGGGGACAAATGGGAATACATCCGAAAATGGTGTGTTCCCTTTTGTCCTTACAAAAATAAGGTGGGAACAAATGGGAAATATTTATATGCGGCTTCTTTTCCTATATGTTCCCCGCGGGGACAAATGGGCATACACCCATTATTGGTTATAATGGGTGCATTATTGATGTAATCCCATTTGTCCCCTATCCACGTGACCTACGCCATACATGAGGGACAAATGGAAATGTTTTATATGCAGCGCCTATTCCCATCGGGGAACAATAAGAATACACCCGTTAATGGTGTGTTCCTATTTGTTCCTGCTTCAATGAAGTGGGGACAAATGGGAAAGATTGTTTGTGATTTCCCACATGTTCCCGAAGGGGACAAACGGGAATACCCCCATTATTGGTGTATTTCCAGTTGTTCTCGCCCCACGTGACCGCCAATACATGAGGCGTATTCCCAGTTTCCACACCTCAAATCAACCAACCAGATAAACCGATAGAAAACATTTTCTTTTTACTATTGGGATATAAAACAGCTAAATAGTTATTTTGTAAGCTAACTATTCGACAATATTATTCGCAAATAATTTATTCGTAGGCTATTTTATTCGCCGAATAAATTATTCGCGAATGAATTGAACACGAATGATTATTCGAAAAAATTATTCGTCATTCGCGAATGATTTGGTAATTCTCATTCGTAATTCGTCATTCAAATGAATTTTGCCCATCTCTGACTGAAACTACCACGAACGGAATATGTTATATTTTCCTTTAACAAAATCGCATTTTGCTCACTGTTAGCAAAGTACCCTTGTTCGAGCTGCTGAGGTGAAAAATAAATTAAATTGGTACAACACATATCAATCACATTGAACATCCATATATACATTACTACAATCTCCGCTACACGCCAAGGACGGGTTAGGCCCGCGTGTATTTAAGGTCCGTTTCACCGTGTACACGGGTACACGGGTACCCGGATACACGGATTTTAATTACACGTGTGCACGACTACACGTGTAGAACGGGTCAGAAAACCGTGTACGTGTAGTTCGGAAACGGGTACCGAACACGTGTACACGAAACCCGGACACGACCGCGAGCCCTAAGTTTTGACATTGACAGATTAACTCGCGTCTACGTAAATTACTTTCTATACATCTCGCTTGCACTAATATGCGAGTACGAGCGAGATGCATAGAAAGTAAGTTACTTAAACGTGAGTGAATATGTCAATGTTAAAACTGGTGGTAGTGCTTCTGATTGTCATAATGCATTGCATTCGTTGCGTACGTGGGATAAGTGTGTCCCTGACTTTAATTAGACGAACGGGTCAACCGCGATATTATTTCATTGTTTTTACCTTAAATTCGGTCGAAAATTAAGGTAAAAACAATGTAATTATATGCAAATATTTAAAGTGTCGTTTGCTACCTAAAAGGTTATAATTTTGCACAATAGGGTATTTGACTACTAGTCAAATCAGTTTCTTTTTTCGAACTGTCAAAACGGTTTTGCTCCTATGAAATTTATATGAAACACTAGCATGTGACGTCACAATCAAATTACCTACACTTTATAGTTTTATACGGGTTTAAAAATAGAAATTGTGTCTAAAAATAACTGCTGTCTACGTTTCTCTGTTAATCTTCTGGTGCTTTATTCCATTCATGGTGTAAAATAATTTATTAAAAATACAGTCAAATACCCAATTGGTCTAAAACTGTGGTTCTTAGTTTAACCAGCCGCAAGAATGCAAGAGGAAATATCACAGGCAAGCTCGTCGGACAAATGACGTTCATACATTTCCGACATTGAAAGGTCAATCATTCTCTTTAGATCCAGTCGATAGATCCAAAATGGATCTAGTGAGAAAAGTTTTTCTTCTTAGATCCAACTTCTTTCCGATGCATCTATAGAGAAGTTTTTTTAGTAAGTAATAGATCCAGTTGAAATGATAAACGGATCTAGTGGGAATTTTTTTTTATCGCAAGATCCAATTTTTACTTACGTTATTGTATCAATCAGAAATTCTCTATCTTGTTAATTCTAATTGAAAGGAAGGATATATCCAATATAATTGTCAGCGCTGGTGGCCTAGCTGTTTGTCGTGCGGTAATGAATATGGAGGTTCCTTCGGGATGCAACTCCCGAGGGTTCCTTTTAGTTCCGGTATTTTTTGGGAAGCAACCGTCGGGTCCCTTTGGAATGAAACCGCCAAAAGCTAAGATCGGGAGAATTAGATCTAAAATGACGTAATGTTTAAACTAATAAATAATAGTTTTTTTATACACTTCGATGGCGGCAAACAATAATACGGCCCGCTTGGTGGTAAGCAGTTACCGTAGCTTATGGACGCCTGCAACACCAGAGGTATTACATGCGCGTTGCCGACCCTAGCAAGCCGCACCCTCGTTGAGCTCTGGCAACCTTACTCACCGGCAGGAACACACACTACGAGTATGAGTAGGTTCTAGTGTTATTTGGCTGCGGTATTTTGTAAGGTCAACAGTCACTGCGAACGTTTGATATGTTACTAGGTACTCAAGAGGCTTAAGAACCCGCTGGCAATATGCCGCCTCCATACAATAGAAGTTACGCTCTCATGTTCAAATGGCATGCTGATATAACATGAAACTTGGCATATTTAAGCATTACAGTAACATATATTTTTTTAATTAGCCTATAGGAGTGTCCCACTGCTGGGCAAAGGCCTCCCCTCTTTTCCGCCATTTGGGCCTATCCGATGCACAATCCCGCACATATATCAGTTCTAAAAATTGTAATAGATATTAATAATCGGCCAAGAGCATGTCGAGCCATGCGCAGTGTAGGGTTTCGTAGTTACCAATTGTGACAGTCAAGAATGACGCTCCCCATAATACACTACGCTCAAACCATCCTATCCCAGATATCTAAAGCCGAGTAGAAAGTACAATATAGATAGGGCTACATAATTACATATACAAGTATAACCCCTTCCCCTTCCGAAGTACCTACGTATATTATCTCCTTAAACGACCACACCTTATTAGAGAGGGTTATCTAGAAGACAAATTATCTTGTAGTACTAAACTAATGATGCTTTCCTGTTTTCCTTTGCACCACTTGTAAATAGGGTTGCCAGATCGAAAGGCGCTATTATCGGGAAAAAATATAAATTTTTCGGGATTTTGGGACTTAAGTCGGGAAAAAAAAACATTCAAATTAAAGTAATTGTATTAAAAACAACGATATTTTATATTATTGGCACTACGTAAGCTACGCGCTCGACGCGGATCGCTCGCCCGCTCGACGACAGTTCGGAACATGAAATTATTGCTTTACATCGTGAAGCTGTTTTTCGGGACAATTTTCCCTTCGTCGGGAATCGGGAACACATGCTAAAAATCGGGAGAATCCCGCCAAATCCCGACCATCTGGCAACCCTACTTGTAAACGCCTTATATCCAGACTGTAACTTATTAGTCTTATTACATCCATTATATGCATAGATTGCATCGTTCGCATTAGTGTTTGTTTTATAATATAACAATAACGCATAAATAACACACTAGCAACATTTGTTATTTTGTCATTCGCCTGCTCAAAATCTGTTCTATTGCGTATAGTTGCGAAATCTTTTATTCTTGTCTAAATTGGTGACATTAAATGATTTTCAATCTCTGTTTTCAAAGAGTACTCCTTGCCAGTAAAATAAATAAAATAAAAACCACTGAGAATCTGCAACATGGCGAAGGCCAAATAATATAGAATATTGTCACTTTTTAGGGTCGGCCTAAGAGGAGATGGCGGGACGACCTGGACACATTTCTCAGCAACTGGACGGATGCTGCAGTTAATCGGGAGGATTGGAAGTCTAGGGGGGAGGCCTTTGTCCAACAGTGGGACACCCCTCTCGTTAAAAAAAAATATCAGGACCGTTAACCACGTTTAATGGTACTGCACTGCCCGGGAATATTCACAGGATATACATTTCTTTCTTGAGACGTCTGATAATGTGATCAAAACTCAATAAAAAAAGTACATTAAAACGCTGTTTCACAATTGATGGAGTTCCGGCATTAATGGAGCACGCGTTAAATTTGCTCGTAATGACGGATAATCCTAAATAAGGTCGCTAAATAAATTTCCGGCGCGCGGGTAAACGCTCGAGTTTTACTTTCACCGCGAACGCACCCACGTGCCGCTTCGCGACGACGAATTTTCATCAACTCAATAATAAAATTAATAACTCTCGAGACTCTCGCTGGGTGGTTGGATCAAGGGTCAGATGCAGAAGGCGGTAATTTTGGACAAGTCGCGCGCGTCGTTTCCTCACTCTTCGGCCCTGCCCCGCTGCTGGCAGCACCCTAGGTTAGGTTTTTTATAATGTGTTTATATGTATATTTTATTGTTTTTATGTGCTTTTGTATTTTACTTTTATATTCATGTTATAAACAACCTAACTTAAGAAAAAAAAATTAAAGAAATTAATAAATCGGTGGCCATGGAATAGGGTCCAGAATATCATGATTTTTCTCCGTTCCTATCTGCTCTTTAGCGGCTCTACACCGACGACAACGATTGCTGTAACATACCAGTGGCGGGACAGTTTTATCTACCGTACAAGTTGGAGCTAATTTGACTTAAATATTTTTTTTTGAGGAGCTAAAGCTCAATGAACTTGAACTATGCAAGCAAATAGGAAATCTAGTTCTATGGTAATGTTAACACTGCAGCTAACAAGTGCTTTTTGCAGCAGCTAAAAGTTTGCACAATGTAAGTCAGATGACGTGTCGTGGCAATATTATATCGAGTAGCTCTTTTTATGATAGAGCCAAAATATGTATATTAATTCATATATTCATTCTGTGAAGTTCGTTCGAGTTCCAACGATTTCACGTAAAATATTGTCATTGCCTATAATAAAATACCTATTTAAAAGATATAATTTTTTTCTAGATTCGCGTTAAGCAGGCGACACCCAAGCATGAGCAACGCAGCCTGCCCGTACGCTACTCATTACGGTTGCGTAATAATATCTTTTGTGAGCTGCATCTTCGGAGCTTGCGTCGCGGACTTAGTCAACTTTATCACGCATTTGTCTGCATTGTGTCTTTATTACTCATAAGGTTTGAGGTGCGGAAGTGTAATCATTAGATTCGATTAGAATAGAATTTGGATTCTTTAACGAAATAATATTTGCTGTTCTTGGGTGAGGTCTTGGTAGCTCAGATGGCAGAGCACTGGGCTAGCGATCCAGTGTCGTGAGTTCAAGTCTCGCTCAAGACAGTACATTTTTCTATTTTAAGTTTATTTTAAGCTAGCATCGTTCGCAGACGTTTCTGCTTGATACAAAAAAAATACTTTAATACTCTTGCTAGCTAGAATCTAGAAAATGTTCAAAAGAAATACATAATAATATCTTTCTATGACGATAAGACTCATTCTGATTATGTCTATTATACAAGATTTACGATATCAAATTAGACATTGAGGTTAGACGCAAGTATTGGCCGTCTGGTTTGCGTTAGAAAACAAGGCAAGCAATTTGCATAAAAAAACAATATTTATTTTCACATAAATATCATTTAAGTATGCTAATTTGTCGGCGAATGTTACTTATTGCACCGTTGGGGATTTATTGAAGTTATATTAGTTTCTGACAGAATGATGTAAACATATATTATTATTACAACAAAGATTTCTCTTTAACTAATCCAACCTCTGCAAAACAACATAAACAAAATATATATATATATTATATGTAAACATATGTATATTAGTATATTATGTATGTATAAGTAAGTATATTATAGCAATATGTACCTATATTTGAAATAGTATGTTGTTCAACATAAAAATGTATGCTTAATATTAAATTTTTCGTACTTTTAATTTTTCTTGCAACTATTACTACTTGTTCTCTGTTTGGCCCGAGGGTTAACTGGTAGAGAATGCCTTCTGGCATTAAGTTCGCCTTTTTTTTCAATTTTTACTGTGCAGTATAGTTTAAATAAATAAATAAAATAAGTGAATTTTAGCAATTTTAAAATCTTCAACACACCACCCAACTTTCCATAAAAAAATCTAAATAAATCACACAGTGGTCGATAACATTTCGCAAGCATTATATAAATTACAATAAAAGTTCAAAAATGTTTGGAGGCTTTTCAAATCGAATCCGGTTCATTGTCGTTGGTTCTACGGGATAACCTGACTTACCTGAAAGAACGCCTAGAAAAGAAACACGCTTGACGACTTGAAACTGTAACTCTACGAGAAACGATTACGTTTGAATGCCGCATAACATCAACATAACAATGATACGTAAACAGTCAATAAACAATATTTATGTGGACTTAACATGATCACTTATGGACTAAGCATTGTACTTGTGTAACCATCAAATAAAATGTGGCTACAATTCTTTTCTGAAGATGTAATATCATTATTTTTGAAATTTCGGTCTTTACTTTTAATAGAAGGAGGGAATTTACTACTTTACCTACATTGTATTATTGAACTTTAAACTTTAAAAATAGTCTGAATTTGCTCATTAATCGAATAGTTTTTATTAGTTCACACTTAATGAATCAATCAGTCCTTTTAAGGTGTTTTATACACCACTGCTACAAGTTACCCCATAATGTTACACCTTGAAACAAGATGTTGATGTAGAATTAAACTAACATGAAAACATTGCCCCGTATGTTACAATAACTAAAAGCAGAAAACCCAACTAACCGTGCTAATCAATTATAGTACACACTAAGTAGACTTAAATTCACCTTTAAGCCTGAATGTACGTAGGAAACAAATCGCACCGACATTGCCGTCCGGACCACTTAATTTCCCTGTCTGTCACATCAGCCAGACCAGAAATTCCTGGCGTAGAAATCAGCTCTGTATAGACATAAATCTACATGCTCGACTAACGGGCTTGGTTCACTGTCCCGTTGTGATACGGGAACAAGTTTAAGTCATTACACATGAGAGATGTTTACATGGCAAAAGCATTTGGTTACTTTTCATTGTCAGTATTTACAGTACCTATCTTCAACGTGTGGATCCTCTGTATCCACCAGATAAACAATGACTGATGATAACAGTGTTGGCCGAAACGTTAATGCAATTGAATATTCTTGACCATTAACCAGTACAAATTGAACCGTCAACTGTAACCGTCCGTTACCGTTTACGGTTCAATTTGTACTGGTTAATGGTCAATTGCAATTAACGTTCGGCCTACACTGGATGATAATCAATAAACGATGTTGTTTGTTGATTATCATCCAGTGCAACGAATTTAAGGGATACATGTAGTAAAAAATAATATAAGTTACTAATTTATAAGTATACTTAATTTTAGATCAACGCCAATCTAGGTAAACAGTCGTTTTCCCCTGAAACTGTCAATTAGTCAGGAATTTACAGATCATAAATACAAACTAGATAAACATAATAAATATCCAAAGCAAACTTAGCGTAAACAGTTCAAAGCAAATATTGGAGGACCCTAACATAACTATAACCTATCTCAGTTGACAATAAATATAATGGAAATCAATATGTGTATAAGTATATGGAGAAATTGAGTACGAATACGTGATTAGAGTAGGTACTCCTGTGTTTGTTTTACGAAAGGGGGCGGTAAAATGAATACGTTTGACCGTATTTCTAGACTCTCAAGAGATATAGTCTACATAATAAACGAACCACTTTAACACATTACTAATGCTAATGTGACATTAGCATCCGCTCGTTCGATTAGTTAAATGCAAAGATGTTTTTTTTTTCATAACGCGCAAATATTTTTGTGTACGTATATACAATGGACCCTATCACCCTAAATATATTATATAGGTTTTGAACCGATCTGATGGATTTAAAACGAATCTCTGTAAAAGCTGGAGCTGTGGAATATGGAAGACCTCAACATTCCCAACAAATCCAAGCTATGTTTGGGTAATTTGATTGATGAATATTTCAACAATACTTGAAGGAAACGCACAACTCTAACTAAGAGTTTAGTCATTGTACGATTTTTGGATACACACATAGATTTTAATTATCATTCATTTTGTTGCTGTAATTTGTTTTTTTAAGTTACTAATGGCATTATCGAGTTATTGTACCTAAAGCCGTTTCAGTTTTTTAATATTTTTATCGCAACCAGCAACAGCCAGAAGATCATGAAAACAAGCTTCTCCATTCCATGAACATGTCTTCAATAAAAGTGCAAGTGCCTTTCAAGAATGCAAACAACGCTCGCTCGTGCCTAATGTCAATGTAATCTATTTCCAACAGATCTGTACAATTTACAACCGTGAACGAATTATACGTCTCACGCAATGAATCACTTTTCTAGATACAAATCAAATTTATTAAAGTACGCACTTGATCAGAATCTGCAGAATTGCTTCGCTTTCTATCTTCAGGCGAATGTATTTCTGGTTAGGGAGGGAGTTGATAGGAAACGCCAACTCAATCAATCAATCAATCAAAATCAATCAATCAATCAAAACTTAAATAATTATGGAAATAATCACGTGCCTTTTCGTAGCATCTGTCATCCCAATACATTTTTTCTTTTAATTTTTTTTATTATTATTCCAAATAGTCGTCATATCGCCCATTTCGTTGCTTACTTATTGTTTTAATATGAATAGGTACATTAAAATGATTGGTGCAGTAAGTACCTACCTATTCAAAATTGTATATACTTAGTTCGTTTTTTTTTTAGCATTAGAAATAAGGTAAACAATCTTGATGTGTCTTTTGATTCAAAAACACATTTAAAAAATAAGTTACGGCAAATATGTAACAATTATGAATCGAATTCGATCATTCTTCTGCTTTCATAAGTAATATAGTAACAGCACCAGTCATGGGACATTTAAGAGGAAATTTGGAGTATTTATAATATTTCCTTTATACATGTAAATGGTCTACGGCTTAGCGTGTCACAAGATGAAAGTCCTATCCGTCTTTCATGTTTTAGGCGTGTTGTATCAAAGATACTGCATTGAGTTTCGACATACTTAACAATTTAAAACTATGGTTTTTTGCTCCAGTCATGGACACCAAAGCTCCAGTAATGGGCCCCCGGTAATGGACGTGGATCCAGTAATGGGCCCCCTATAATGGACATTGCTCTATCAGTATAAAATATTGAAATGGGGAATAAGTTATGGCAAAAAAATCAATTTTTAGTATAAGCTTTTATCGCTGAATGTATTTTCCTTTCCACAGCCAATTATTATTGTATTAAATCCATCGAGAAAATTCTAATATACCTAAACACAATTAGTTAGGGTTTATTGCGATAAAGTTCCCATGGCCACCTCCTGTCTCCATCATCAGATCAGGTCCCTGTTATCATAATATTGCATTATCATCCGATTTGCATACTTAATTACGTACTTACATAAAATTTCAACTGAATCGGAAATCGAAAAGTGGAAATTCAGCTACCAATATTGGATCCACACTAACTATTAACAGGCCAAGTTAAATAAAAGTTTGGAAAAACGATATTAATTTATCCGAAGTCCGAGAATACCTCTTGGTTGACATATTTCGTAACTACATTTCACTTCTGTATTGTTTAAACATGAAATTATGGCATGGCAAGCATTATTATGTCAATTGTCCCATCATAGGAGGTATGCAGTTTTACAGCTCCTATAATGGGATTGGGCCAAATACCACTATTTTTTTTACATCTGTGGAATCACAACATAGTGTGCTGTATACCTTATCTCATGGTGAATGCAATTAACAAAACACATTCTAGTTTTCATCAAGTATTAGTTAATTAAAATTTAATAAATTAACTCACCTCTCTTAGCGAAGTTGTTAAGAATTCTTAGTGATATTTTTTTTCAGTGGCACGACAACTTTTGAGTTGACGCACATTTCTTAAAAAACAACCGAATTTAATAAAAATTCAAACTGAAACAGCTCTAGGACTCTTATTTATGATAAAAATATATCCAGTGTTTATAAACTACTTTTAGATACTTATTTTAGAGGAATTGTGGTTTTTTGTCCCATTACTGGTTCCACGTCCATTATAGGGTATACTACTATAGTTATTGATTTTTAAGCCTTTATAAGGCAGAGGGAATATATTTCCCACATGATTTTAAACTATGTTTCACAGTGATAGGGTCCAATTTGGAATAATTTCAGATACCCTTATGCCTTATAAAGGGTTAAAAAGCGTTTTTCAATTAAAAGACATCTCAAGATCGCTTACCTTCTTTCAAGTTCTTTCTAATGCTAAAAAAACGAACTATAGATACGTACCTATGGCTTATAATATTATTGAGTAGAATTAAATAGCGCTACAAAGAAATGAATACGAGTAGCATACCTACACCACGATTATTTAGTAACAAGAGGCGAATAAGTAAAAAAATTGAATTAAATTAAATGCATCCGCGTTGCAGACATCATAATTGTAACAATAATGAGGTGTTAATTGCTTAATCATTATTTTCATAACTAACATACACTTTCAGTCAAATTAGTCGGCATGATGATTGATGCTATAACCCGAAGGCGGCGAAAAGTAACTCCTAGCGTATTCGCCAGACGCTTCCAGCGTCAGCGTCGAGCTAATTCGTTTGGAGCTATTTTTTCGTGGCCTAAGCATAACAAATGATCGCTGAAAAAGATATCGACGGTAATGTAATGTAATTACTAATTACGAATAGGTACAAAGTTCTTTACGAATAATATACATTTAGACTAAACAAAAAATATACAGGTCGTTCGTAGCCTACGGAGTGGGCAAAATTTACTTACTTCAGATGCAAACACTGAGATATAAGCTAAATTCACTAAATTGTCTTATAAATACAAGCCGATCGAAGTCGAATTTAATTCTTTACTTCAGAGTGCTGAAATTTAAAACTTCGTACTAGCTAGTAAGTAATGTTAACCTTAGCTGCATTTCGCAATTCGAAAAGGTTAGTCGCATACGCATGCACTTCCAGCATCAAGGGTTGGTAGTAGCATGGTATAATAATATACTCCGCCTGGTACTCCATTCCCGTCTTTTCTAGGTCACCTAACTGACACGGGCCTACGTCATCATGCGACAGCGCTATATGATAATATGCGATAGCGCTATATATAGCGGCCATGTTGTTGTGACGTAGGCCCGTGTCACTCTGGGAATGGAAGACCATGTTTTATTAGACTATGGGTAGTAGGAGAGACGGCGACTCCGCGCACGCAGTTAGGCGCCAGCGCGAGCGCCAACGCGTCGCCGCGCGTGTCCTCTCGATTTCCGCAGGTGAAAATATGTGCATGCGTTCAATTTGTTAACAAACAAACATACACTGTTCTTACGGATTGATCTGAGCTTGCTTTTACTGGTGAGTATATTTAGTACTATATTATCTGTGTAAAAGAAGTTTACAGTACATACGGTCCTATTTTCCCGCACTAGTGCGTAAAATAGCACTTTTCGTGCGTATGTCAAAAGTTTACTGTAAAACGTTGAAGGATACTCGTGTGAATAGGTAATTCGCAACTCGTCTTGATTTAAAACACTCCCTTCGGTCGAGTTTTAACTTATCGCCATTCGTTTCGAATTTCCTCTTTTCCGCACTTGTATCGTAAATAACTATTAAAGAATCTTTGAAATGACAATTTCACTCGTGATTTTTAAATAGGTGCGACATTTGTTCATAAGTAGGTACTCATTAGAAAAATGTTAGGTAAATTATTATATTTACGACTCGCTTAGTTTTTTTTAAGTGAAATATAATACATACCTTTAATACCGTTGAGATAGGGAAATACGGTCTTCTTCTTCTTCCTCGCGTTATCCCGGCATCTGCCACGGCTCATGGGAGCCTGGGGTCCGCTTGACAACTAATCCCAAGATTTGACGTAGGCACTAATTTTTACGAAAGCGACTGCCATCTGACCTTCCAACCTAGAGGGGAAACTAGGCCTTATTGGGATTAGTCGGGTTTCCTCACGATGTTTTGCCTTCACCGAAAAGCAACTGGTAAGATAGGGAAATACGGTATGACGTAAAAAGTATCTTAAAGGTAGGTAAAGTAGGTAATGCAACCAAAATTTATGTTAAATTTATCAAATCTTAATTTTTCGCCCTCTACCATTCTACCGCTATTAAAACAGTTTACAACTAAAACTAAATTTGAATACATAGGTATTTGATGGTATTATAACATATTCATTTAGATAATTTAATAACTGTTATGTATTTCTATGCCTATTGACCACTTTAGATTTGAATATTAATTCGATTGATTCAGTTTCTCTATTAAACATATCCATTTTTAGGGATCCATAGCCAAAACTAGTAAATTATAAACCATTTTACCTTGGTCTAATTATTATTCAGCATAAAATCTATAAATGTTTAATGGACGGAATCCGATTTGAAAGTTAACATTTGAATATTAACCGTAATATTTGACAGTAGGTATGGTGAAAATTCTGTTAAATTCGCATGTTAAGTAACCCCAGAATAAACAGCCGTAATCATATATTGAATGTGCCACTTATGTTTAGTCTATTTATATCGACAATTTACATATATAGTAGTTTTATAGTCCCATAATAATGTTCTGGAAATGCCATACCTATTGTAGAAACTTTTAAAGAAAAGAAAAAAACATTAAAATACTTAGTTCAGTTTAGAGTTATGCGTAAATGGGTCGTAATACTCGTAATAAGATTTCCATAAGGTGTATAGGACGTAGGAATTAGTTTAGATGGACACTGGGTCGGCCCAGATCTGTGTAATAGATAAAGGTAACACAATGAGAAAAAAATCATTAACAAACAAGAGCGGTTAAGTTTCGAATGATGAACTCCACCATCTGATCGTCACGCCCGCGCTTTACAATGATACGTTACACATTTAACACTTAGCAATGCCCAATTAAAATTAATGTTATTTAATAACTAGGTACGCTGAACGCACTCGACTACAATCAGTACAAAGCAACGCGTACTTCCTGATTACGAAGATTACGCCGCCGAGGCGCATAATCGCAGTGGCGTTTTTAAAACTCATATGTGCTTAATGCCTTTGTATTCTGGGTTAAGTGGACGCATAATAGACAGTATAGCCCTGGGCACGGTAGACCCGTGTTATGACGGCGTTGCCGTTACCGCAGAATATAACCCCATTACCAATGATACACTTTCGTTGCCATAAATTCATCACATAATGCATAAGTAAGCGTCAGAATGCGAACGTGTATGCATCCAATGTCGGTCATAATTTACGAGTAACATTTGGGTTACTTGGCCCAAACAATGCCTGTTGCTGTTATTGTAAAACATCCACCGACAATGCAAAACGGTTACATAACTGGTACAAGAAAAATGCTCTAGTTAAATATTAAGATCCACTCATCTATGCAGTACTCACTCATATAATACAGAAACTTCAAAAACGAAACATTAAAGCATTTTATTTGTAAATGCAGGGACGTTACTTTAACTTTGTCATTAATTGTTGCTGCATTAAAATCGAAATAAATTTGTATATCAAGCAACTACGAGTATACGACGCTTATCATGAATAGTGACACAAAACAAAATGAATTGCCATTCGACTTTAAATCTTACCAGTAAAAGATAGAATATTCAATGCAATAGCATTTCATTTTTAGTTGTACCACTGTTCATGATAAGCAACGTTTATGTAGATTTGTAGGTAACTCGCGTATAAAGTTTCGCAACTTTAGCGGATTCTTTTATGTCATCAATATTTTCAGCGTCATCTTACTTGCCAATTATATTACCGTGAAGCGATAATCGTCTTGTAAACATAACAAGAACATATTCTTGCTCATCGAGGTTAATAAAGTCATTACAATCAGAGATGGGCAAAATTTATAGCGAATGACGAATAAAAATGTCGGATGATTATTCTTATTTGAATCAATTATTCGTCGAACAATTCGAAAATCGAAAACTGTGCAAATATAATAAACAGGTTAAAATTAAAGTACTGCTGCAGGCGTATTTATGGATGAATTTATCCACGTGATAAAATAAGTGTCACTTTTTAGGGTTCCGTACCCAAAGGTTAAAAACGGGACCCTATTACTAAGACTCCACTGTCCGTCTGTCTGTCATCAGGCTGTATCTCATGAACCGTGATAGCTAGACAGTTGAAATTTTCACAGATGATGTATTTCTGTTGCCGCTATAACAACAAATACTAAAAAGTACGGAACACTCGGTGGTCGAGTCCGACTCGCACTTGCCTGGTTTTTTTATTATCATACTGGAGTTAGTAATTTTAGTAAAACCTTACTGTATGCAAAATATCTCAATATGACAAGATTACGAACGTTCCGCAGAATGGCAACAAGGCTTGAAAATAATGATATTCCATTAATCTTTATTAACCGAGTTGTGCAATGCGCGTAACACCGGTGTGTACTTTTACATGCTCTCGGATGGTTAACCAGTTATATCCATATTCAACTTAATAATTGAATAGGTATAAATTATTAGTACTAGTAACATATGTAATGCCCATTAACACACTTGTAACGAAAAACACAATGTCATGATTTACCCAATGTAATAAGTTACATATCGTTATATGTATGTCATCTGTATCCAAAATTAAACAGTTAAGTTGGAAATTATTGTTAGTAATAGCAAAGACATATGTAACTTCGTATAAGACGAATAAAGTCTAAGGAAAAAACGTGCCTCGGAATTCAAGTAAAAGTCATTCTCGAATAGATGCCGCACACACTTTTAGCCTATCCTCGGCTAGATGGCGCGACGACACCGTTTCATATTTAACAATTTTAACACATAGATATCAGTGAATGAACATGGATCAAAATGATATAAAAATAATAAAATCATTTATCCATATATATACATTTTTTGATAACTTTACACATTTTCATTTTGAGTTTTAGTCATGTGTCGATAGATGGCAGTAAATTTACAGTAACTACAAAATTTACAATGACAGGACCCCTCTATACTATCTATTCTTTTTGGTAATAGGAATGTCCTGTATTTGTTTACAACGGGTATACATATGTATACTGAATTATTATGAGAAATAGGTACTATTATCAATCGATTCTCAAACATAAGATCATAGTTTTTGAACCCATGACATTAGCGCTCAGGTAAATATTTTGTTAAAACCTCACGCAATATTCAAAATAGTGCCCATTCACCCCGATTGACGGTATTAAGCGTTTGTATTAACATGCGACTGAATATTAATATTGCGAGATGACATAGACTACTTTCGAGATTACATAAAATGTTATAATTAGAGGCCTCTAAAAATTGGGTTTCAATAATAATCGGAGCGGCGACTCAACATAGTAGATAGTGTAGATATACATCTAAGATAACTAATTATACATACACAACTATATATTTGAATAATGAAATGCTGTTGCCTTTACGGGAAGTCTATAGCTGTGAATCTCACAACCAATAATCAATGGAGCCGCTACGCGTATTCCATCGGTTCTCAGCGAGATTATACGAGTAACAATAGGAAAGAGTTCGCAGGCTCTTGTAGCGGAAGGTGCTGGGCCTAAAATACGGCGTTGCGTGAACAAGAGATTTCCTTTGGCAGAATTGGTCCTTAGGAGTCTTAGGACCCAAGGATGGATTTAAGAAGTGGAGCCACCGAGATTTTTGATGTAAATTTTTAGGGGGGAGGCTCTCAACTTGATCTTGATATCTATATCATTTAAGCTACTAGGCCAAGTTTGGTATCGTTTTCGTATAAATCGGGGATGCCGAATTCATTTATGATATCATAATGACACCATTCCGAAGTAAAAACACATAAAATATGAAAAAAATACTTTTTTTTAATTTCTCTTTACGCTTAAACGGCTAAACCAATTTAGTTAAAATTTGGTACAGAGATAGTTTGAGTACCTGGGAATAACATATCATACTTTTAATCTCAAAAATCATCCCTTAAGGGTGTGAAAAGGGAGGTGGAAATTTGTATGGGGATTCAATAACCACTGAACCGATTTAGATAAAATTTGGTATAGAGATATTTTGAGTCCAGGCGAAGAACATATGATAGTTTTTATTTAAAAAAAATGTCTTAAAAGTGAAAAGGAAGGTGTTAGATTGTATGGGGAATCAATAACGGCTGAACCGATTTAGATTAAATCTATGTCTACATCTTTGATTTATTTGAAAATGATACTAAACTTGACATAGAACCTAAACTTAAAAAAATATTAACCTCAGACGTCGTCGCCGCTTAAAAACCCCCCACCCGCCACCTGCATCAAAAATCTGGGTGGCTCCACTTCTTAAATACATTTTAGGAACACAAAGATTAATTCTGCCAAAGGAAATCTCTTATTCAGTGAACGCCGTAGTTGACCTTTTTATGGCCTGAGCACACTCGACTATTGGACCATTACTGTTAAATTTGAATAACATTGCCGCTTATTCAATACAATTCTCAGGCGGCTGACATAACTGTAAGTAACGAAGTTACTGCTTCGCAGGAACGGCGTGCAGGGGCGCTAATTTTCAAACTATTCGCTATAACTCTGTTGTTTAGTAATTTCTGCTGAAACCAGAACAGTTGTTTTTATTTTTTCAGTATGTAATTATATCGGGATAAATACTTGTCATTTAATCATAAATATCTGGGAGACCGACCTTTGCTCGGAAAACATATAAAAACTGAAAAATGCATGTTTCCCCAGAGATAAGACCTAGCTATATCGATTTATCGCCCCCGAAAATCCCCATATAGCTTCATCGAAATCGTTAGTGCCGATTCCGAGATCCCCGAAATATAGGTATATAAAATATATATTTTTTGGGGCAGTTGATGAAAAGTGAAGACTGGGCCTTTTAAGATGGAGCTCACCGGTTCAGTAATAACCTATTCACACTTGATTTTGCTTGATTTGGATTCTCTACAGAAGCCACAAAAAAGATATTTACCTGTATGCAGTTATAAGCTGTATGACCCCAATCAAGTCGCGTTTAAAAAAATATTAATTAAAATGATAAATCAGTTTTTTAAACGCTCCGTTCCAAATCATATATCCTCTAACGCTAAACCTCCTCGGTTGATTTATCTTATGTAACAAAATAATTAGTAACAGAAGTTTTGGTATGAATTATGCAAATTAATTACGAGTGTCTTTAAACAGTAATATTCGTCGGATCCAATAAAATTGATCAAATTGATACGTATAAAAGTTAATTAAAATGAATAATGCATATATTAGTCTCTATTTTAAAAAGGGATTAGGGAGGGCTTCCGCATCTATAAATTATAACTATGTTATAACTATTCAAAAACAATCACGTTATAATCAAATCTAGAAATTGATTAAAATAAATATAAATTTTAATAATCGATAGCTAATTTGACTTTATTACACTTTATATGGGTACGTTATTTGAATAACAATTGGAACGATTTGCATAATCTTCGTTCTAAAGTTTGAGAAATGGGTTATTAAGATGCAATGAAACCAAAGCAAACAGAGTATTGTCATAAGTTTACGTAAAAAACTTATGACAATACTCTGTTTTGACTTCTGTAACTAAACTGAAAAAAAATATAGCTAGACAGTGTTTTTTAGCATATTGGTCCTCAAAGAGACAGAACATAGCAAAGTTTACGAAATACTAATGGTATAACAAAATACGATTTCCTTCGCTGGATGTGACGCGAAATAACCGGATAAGGAACTCTCGCATTCACGACAGCCTTCATTTTTGTTACATAGCAGATTAAGGCACCAACCACATTTAACATACTGATTAACATCAAATAGCAGTAAAGTATGAATTACGCATACAAATTAAAATACAAAATTTAGCGAACGCTTTAACGGTGACAGACAGTTTGGTGCAACCGACCCTAACTGTTAGAGTCGCCTTCGCTGGTGCGGCCACGTCTTGGAAAAACTACATAACTATCATATTACGTGGGTAACTGTCGCTATAATGCCAGTTGCCACCTCGGTCTGGGCATGGTAAAGGGGAAAATTTCTCGAGGTTCTGGCTGCATGTTGCGTTGCGAGGGATGACAAGGGTACAGTCAGCAGCAGAAGTTGCTAAGCAGGCGAGGTGTTCAAAATGATCTTGAAGAGACTTTATTGTTAAGAGAATAAGAGCGTGTCAAGGTAATTTTAAACACCTCGCCCGCTTAACAACTACTACATATATAGATTGCCTACAAAATACTACAAATAAATATTCAGTTGCAACATTGCATTCGCAGTTAACTAAGCGCATATTGCACTTAAATGCATTCTATTACTTAGAAGGCACGAAACTATCGAATAGATGCTAGGGACGCAAAAGTATCTATGCGAAAACAGCTCGCATTTATATGTAATTAGATTCCAAGGTTAAAATTAATAATGTTATCTTATACAAATCTAGGCACACCTAAGTGATATAACTGAAATATTTTCTAAATCTCAAAAACATGAGGCAATGTGACTTTCACTAAAACGCGTAAGTTTTAATGAGCTGAGGTAATTAGCGATTTTATAATGTAATTTATATAAGGGTAAATAATACTTCAGGCACAACCAGATTATAACCAGATTTACACGCCATACAACTTTAGACGCAAAAAAGCAGGATTTTGTACTGGATTCCATTCCAATATTATACAAGAGGATGAATTTCATTGCTTTGTGCCGCGATCACAATATAATTAATTACATTTACCTACTCAAGAAGCTTACAGGTAAAGCACTAGATAATAAATTGTGTCGCTTAACTTCAATCTCGGGTAAATCCATTCAACCATCTCAGAAAATATCTACCCTATTACCTATTCTTAATACCAAAATCGCATAATCTGACAGATACCCGAGTTTGAAGTTATAAGCGACTCAATTTTAAGTCACTCTTCTGCTCTATTCTTTAGGGTGATCGATAAAGAGATCGTATATAACCCTTTAAAGGCCGTAGAGCAAATCCTAAGTTCGCTTTCTAAGTCTAACTTTAAATGAAAGATCTGCTGTAGCTCCCGGGGCTAAATTCGACATGTACAACTGTCAGATTTCACATCCACGACCAATCAACAGTAGATTTTAAGAACTTATGATTTTTCCCACATCAACGGGAGATCAACACGATACGTCAAACGTCGCTTGTCGAATAGGGGTCCCGGTATATGTCTGGAAATAAAATATTAGCTTTTCGCGGGCTGGGTTGGGCCGGGACAACTCGACCTCATAGGGGAAACTTGCCTAATTCGTACCCCTTAAGAGAAAATGCAAAATTCTTGGAAATACAACTAATAAAAAAAATCTAATGGTGTTTAAATAATCTTTATTTAATAACGAACCAACAAAAGTAACAAGTTAGACTTAAACCTCTACAACTTCTGAGAAATAAAAGTTTAAAAAAAAAGTGGAAAAGGTACGATTTAGGCCTAATTGTCCCTAAAACGTACCCATATATTCGTATATCGTACTACGTACCTATCGTACGTATTGTCTTCATGTCAAACCATGAGATCTTATAATTAGTATCGGTCTTATAATCACAGCAATTTACATAAGTAATCTTTGCAGTAATCACAAATAAAATTATGAGTATTTTTGTCAACCCCAGCACATAGTTCGTGAATCCAGGTTTCACAATATGTGCATTGTATCATGTCTTCTAAAGTACGAAATAAAACAAAGTGTTCAGTACGAATAAGGCACATGATAACTAACGATTTTAATATTGCCGCGTAAAAAATGGCTACCGGGCTGGCGTCTGTCGTCCATTATTTGAAACCGTAAAAGAGTATATAATTAAGCATAAAACTTCTAATTTACATATCTCAACATGTACGGAATTGAAAATCTTACGTATCAACCTAAAAAATTACTCGAAAAGAGCAAAATTACTAACTTTTTGAATATTTTTTATGTAGAAGGGCAGCGTGGAGTTGTTGTACGGGTGATGAGACATGGCGAACTAGTAGTTTCATTTTGTAGCACTGGCGTCGCCACTGCAATTTCACAACTCGAGATCTTGATAGGGTACGTTTTAGGAGCAGGTACGATTAAGGAAAGTTTCCCCTACATTCTGCTTATTTTGCGTGGCGTGGCTCTCTGAGGTAAATGATTACTACTGATAGCATATCACCCAAAGATTTTAATCACATTTCAAGTCACTGGGTATAAAAGCAAATTACGACCACAGAGATAACGTGACTGGTTATGAAAATAGGCAATTGTAGAGACGGCAAGCGTGCAGTCAATTAATGTACAATTTCGCTAAAAATATGTATAAATTTTTCTCCTTATTACCATGAAATAGGGTACACAAGTGTAGATATATTTTTGACGTCGGCTCTACGAGTAGGTATGTATCTGGCGCAAACAACTCGACAAATTAACTTTCAATACCAAATTGAGCGTAATTGAATATGACACGATATGCGTAACATTGCACAGAAAGCTCCAAAAATATCTACTCTGCTATAACGAACTAAAATGGGTTCACTCTTATTCAAAGACTATTCTAATTAATGACCTAAGTGATGATCCTTCCGGCCGATTCGACCATGGTGACCAACCACTTCGACTCCAAGTTAGCTCGGCGCTAGTGCGCCCGAAAGAACGAGAGCGTAATAATATGACATTAGTTAGAGTCATAATACTCATAATTAAACTACATACCGCAACGCTGATCGTTTTATAGAGTCACGCAAGACACCATTCTTACCTGAAATCAAACATAACTGTATGAAAATCTCATAAATTACCGAGATAATATTCAAGGCGTAATAGATAATTATACGTGTACGCATTGCGTGAGCTATGTGGGTGGTAATATGATACGGTAGATATGTAAACAAGAAATGCGGACTCATAGAATCAGGAAGTAATCTTACCGATGCGTTATCCGACTTGGAAACAAAACCTCCTTTCTTTTACAACGATGCATGGCGCATGGCGTAATAGCTTCCTGATGATAGTAGGAGACCGAAGTCTATGGGATTCTAGGCTTCGGTCTGCTAAGACACATACACATAAACAGGCGACACAAAGCGCTGGGCACACGTATACTGTAATGCCGTGTAAACATAATTGTATTAAATACATAAAAATAAAAATAAATTATATCATCGAATTAAAAATGTTACACTTCATATTCGCTCTGTGCAGGACTGTGGCGCCGCTCTAACGGGTAGATATGGAAAACATGAGTGATCTGACAGTTTACAGTTCATGTAGTATATGTCATCCTCTTAAAGTTTACAGGTTTCCCACCCCGTGCGTCGTCGTCGTTTTTCTTTCCCTACTTTCCAATAATAAAAAACCGGCCAAGTGCGAGTCGGACTCGCGTTCCAAGGGTTCCGTACATTACCCAATTTTTAACAATGTATTTTATAAAATAATAAAACATATAAATGTGAAACACGAGTGAATTGCCTTTATAAAACCCGTAAGGGGTCGAATCAAAAACTAAGTAATTAGTCCGACTCACGCTTGACTGCATATTTTTAATAGGTTTTCCTGTCATTTATAGGTAAAGAACTATTTTGCATAGTTTTTTCAATATTTTAGACCCAGTAGTTTCGGAGATAAAAGGGGGGGAATGGTAATTTTTTGGCTATTTTCTTAAATAACCTCTAAACAATTTATTTTAAAATTACAAAAAATATATATTTGAGATTCTCAAAATGAGCTCTTTAATTTGATATGTAACACGATATAGTTTAAAAAACATTATTTTTTAATTTTCTCATTTAATTTTACCCCCCAAAAGTGGCTTGCATATTGCATATTGTCTTGCTTTAATAAGGTACCTTTTGCAGTGGAACGTCACATATCTTTACTATATCGTAATCTCTAATTCATTTCCCGAATCGCGGCGCCAGCCGCCATAAGGTACCTTTTGCCGTGGAACGTCACATATCTTTACTATTTCATATCTAGTGAATCTCTAATTCAGTTCTCTCGAATTGAGCCGTTTTTATAGTTATTATTTTAAGGTGATGTGATGCCTAACCTAATTCGAATGCAGCTCTTCTTATTATAAATTTTTGGTCTAACCTTCGAGAGCAGGACACATTTTGCGGTGTATCAATTTATAATGAATGATGCAACTAAACCCGATTGATTGAATATTGATCAGGTTAGGAAGTGTGTCAATTATGATTAAATCGATATCGATGAACCGTCGTAGTTTTATAAGCAAAACTCAAGGTCGGTAGAGGCCGTAACCAAGATGACATTCGCGTTTATCGACGAACGCTATAGTTCGTTTCTTTAGCATTAGAAAGAAGGTAAGCGATCTTGACATGTCTTTTAATTGAAAAACGCTTTTTAAAAATCAGTAACGATTACTTATGAAAGCAGAAAAATATAAATGACCGTATAATCTATTCATAATTGTTACATATTTGCCGTGACTTATTTTTAAAATGTGTGCTTTCAATTAAAATACACATCAAGATTGTTTACCTTATTTCTAATACTAAAAAAACGCACTATAATCGAAAATTAAAACTGAGTCGGAAGGACAGATACGACCACAAGCCAAACCACGTCATCATTTCCAAAAAACTATTTATTTATTTAAACTTTATTGCACAAAGATATAAGGTGCAGGGGGGCAAAACTAGAGTGTATTCTATGTGTGTGTGTAGTCCATATATGTCCAGATAGCGAACAAAATGTGTTGTGTGAGGTTGTGTGTGACTCTAGTTAATAATGTAAAACATGGAAGATATTTCGATAAGTTAAAATTTCCCCGCAGTCGAAATGGCCCCTATGCACCTTACCATGTACAAATGGCGGACTTGATGCCAAAAGGCATTCTCTACCAGTTAAACAAAGTTAAATTAAAGTTTCGATGAAAGTTTTTTTGCCGTTTTTGCGTAATGGTACGGAACCCTTCGTGCGGGAGTCCGACTCGCACTTGGTCGGTTTTTAATTAACAGTTGTTAACGGAGTCTTTTAAATATTTCTATTTAATTTACACCTACCTTCGAACTTATGTGAAGTGAGTTATTGAAAAGTTAATTTACAAGATCATCATCATCATCATCATCATCCTGGCGTCAATCCCGGCTGTGCCCCCGCGCGGGGCGCGAGGACCCGGGGTCCGCCTTCCGACTCCTTCGTGACCACTTTGCCCGATCTTCGGCATCCCTGGTAGTGAGTCCGTTGGCACGCATGTCCTCCTTGACGACATCAAGCCATCGCTTCTTGGGCCGGCCTCTTCTTCCCGTACCGGGAGGAGGCGGCATGGCCAGGCATTTGTTACCCACGTAACTTGCCGGTCTGCGCGAGACGTGGCCATACCAACGAAGGCGACACTCTTGCAGTTTGTCTGCAATGTCACGGACGCCAAGACTACCCCGAATGTGGGCGTTTCGGACGCGATCCTTGCGTGAAACTCCGCACATCCACCGTAGCATCTTCATTTCCGTGACACGCAGTTCCTGCTTGTGCCGCTCTAGTAAAGGCCAAGTCTCGCTGCCGTACAGAAGGGCAGGTCTAATGATGGTCTTATAGACCTGTCCCTTCAACTTAACTAGCTAACTAGCTAACTAGCTTTTTCCAACAAACGGCTTTTGTCGTCCTAGTTGGTGGTTGGTGGAGCAATTTCCATGTACGAGTAGGTACAGTCAGCAAAATTATTAGCCTAAGCCTTCTATTCGCTAAGCACCCCTGCGTTCATATTAATTTGTATGTGGTTTTGTTGACTGTACCTTACTGGACCTATTTTTAACAGCCTTTACGCTAATAACCTTGAATGTTGCTCATAGTTCCTTATTAAAATCATGCACATTCACGGAATTCGAGCACAACCTAACCTAACCTAACATTAAGATTTCACTACAAAATGAAAATTATTCATATGAGTTTCATAATCAACAGGTCATCTATTTCTGGCCGTCAAATACGCAAGTTCAATAAGCATAGACACGCATTTCCATACCGATTGCATAATCGATCGGTACGGAGCATCGATCTTTCTCTGATTTCTCGATGAAGCGCGACACGAACGCAGGAACTTCGCACACGCAATCTTATGCGATAATTTAATGGCAAAAAGTAATAAAAGAGTAATCAGGTTGTGACATACCCGGCGATTAACGGACAGAAAAGAAGAATACCTGCGGATTAAGAATTCAACATAGTATGTATTAACAAAAAAAAGAGATGGCGGGACGACGTGGATGCGTTCCAGCGCGATTGGCGAGACCTTGCTCAGCACAGGGAGGATTTGAAAGGGAGAGGGGAGGCCTTTGCCCAGCAGTAGGACACACAAATAGGCTTTAAAAATTTATTACCAGGGGGCTATTCATAAATTACGTCATTTCAAATTAGGGGGGGGGGTCTGGACATCGGATGACGGTAGCATGAAGTAGGAGGAAATGGGGTCATTTGATGCATGATTTTTGGATGATTATAGGGGGGGGGGGTCCAAAATCGTCAAAAATCGATGACATAATTTATGGACAGCCCCCAGATCTGATTTCTTATTTTTCGGGACCCTCATAAAATATAGGTACCTATGTTAATTTTTCGCAACACAATAATTCCCTTAAAATCGTACATTGGTAATTGGTACCTCCTCTTATAAGTACTTGACGCGGCGAATGATCAGCATTACGGCCGCGGCCCATGACAGTTCATTTTTGTATGGAGTAACTGTCAATGTCAAATGTTTTAGACTTTTACTAGCAACCCGCCACGGCTTCGCACGGGTTAATAAATTATACACCTAAACCTTCCTCAAGAATCACTCTATTGATATGTGAAACCCGCATTAAGGCGATATGATTCGACTCATTAACGAATCTGAGGGGGTGAGGTGCGCGGCAAACCGTGAAGCCCCGCCCGCGTGTCCCGCGACCCGCTCGCCGAGATCGTGAGCGCGCGTCGCGCACGGTAAACATAGCAGACGGGTCACAGTATAATGATCTTATGATGGCAGTATTTTAACTAGACCGGGAAATGGTCACGTTTTAGAGTTTTTATTGTATATGTACGTATGTATTTTTTGCATTACGTATTTCTGATCATTTCATGTAGAATTATTATTTTTATATAGACATGTGTACTTATTATTGATCAGTAAAGAACGTTTTAATTTCATGGCAGCGTGTTCGAGTTAAAGTACCTAAAGGAAAGTAACAATTTTAAAGGAGACGGTCAATTAAGGGTTCTATTTATAAAGGTTATTAACCTTAATCAATAATTTTACTTTACAGATTCCTTTAACTCAATAACGCTGCCGTGAAATTAAAACGTTGTTACTGATCAGTAGTACTTATTTATAAGCTCTAAAAATAAAAATAAAAACAGTTTCAAAGTAAATTTCTGATAACTTTTTGTCATTGCAAGCCTTATGGTTTCTTCTTGGCAACATTTTACATGAAAATGATTTTGGTGGGTCTCATTATCACAATTTCCAATACTTTTGTTGCCTAACTTAATAAATTATTGTTTACAATACCTATCGACTTTATACCTATTTTAATGATCACACAATTTTAACGAAACAATGTTTTCAAGAAAATAATTCAATTAAGTGCGAGTCAAACTCGCGCACCTATGGTACCTACATTTTATTAAGTACATTATATATATATTTTTTTTTAATTAAGTTGTAACTGACTCATCATCATCATCTCAGCCATAAGACGTCCACTGCTGAACATAGGCCTTCCCCTTGGACCTCCATTCCGGTCGGAAGCGACCCGCATCCAGCGTCTTCCGACGGCCGTAACAAGGTCGTCTGTCCATCTTGTGGGTGGACGTCCTACGCTGCGCTTGCTAGTCCGTGGTCTCCACTCGAGCACTTTTCGACACCATCGGCCATCTTCTCTGCGCGCAATCTGGCCTGCCCATATATATATAACATTTTCAAGAAGTCTGGTCGCTTGTGGTAAAAAAAAAAAATGTATGGAGAACAGAGTGGCCAACTTTCTTAAAAATAGTTTATCTAATACTGATTCTAAAATGGTATCACTCATGCTATTTACATTTCTACAAATAAAGATATGGCCTATATGGTGTTTAAAGTGAAGTATGGTGCTAACTAGTAAAAAAGACAAAAGTGCGATTATCTCGAAAACCACGAAACTTTTACTAGACCTATAAGTGCATTTTCTGGACCAGCCTAAGCTGCCCTGTCGATGGTTAGAAGGTTGTCCATTAATTACTGGACATCCTGTATAGAGATGTAACTAACCCAAATCGATAGTCACAGCAAGCGATTACGATTGGATGGCACGTAGACTGAGGTATCGAATTGTGACGTATAATTTGCGATTTAAATAAAGCTAGAATTATATGGTTTTCGCGCAAGGCATTTAATACACCGACCGAGTAGGTCGCACCCATCGTCAAAATCTAAACTAACTGGGGATCTATTTTAAAGTATATTTATGTTATTTCTGTGTCAAATTTGTTGTCTGTTAGGTGACGATAAATATATCCATATTTACAGTTGATTATCCACCTTTTTCTTATTTTTATTAAAAGAAAAATGAAAAATTCATATCGATTTACTTAGACGACTACCGATTCATAAAGGTGGTGTCCGGCTAGCCCTAAAATTAAAAAAAAGACGTAGAACGTAAACGTTCGTAGTGCAATTGTTTTCCTTTGTGATTTCGATGTGCGAGACATTTTACGTTGTATTGCTGTTGTGAGTGACAGATGTCAAATAACGCAAATAAATATGCACACAGTATATGTCGGTGACTTTAGTTCGTCTACGGATCTCCTCATTTCTGATTTGATCACGCAGAGAAACTCCGAGCATAGCCCTCTCCATAGCTCGTTGAGCGACTTTGAATTCTCAGATGAGGCCGATAGTGAAAGACCACGTAACTGACTGAATAACACAAAATATTAAAAAAAACTGTCTGATGTCTTATACCCGCCTTATTTTGAACTCCCTGTAATCACACCCCGTATTCCGCACCCTTCACAAATAATCTGATTTAGTAAAGTTTACTAAATGTTTTTTTTTATATTTTTTTTTATACACCTTTAAAATTATATTGAATGTTACGTAATCGCTTTTTCACGCCGAAAATGAGGCGTGGAGGACTGTGTTCAGCGTTGAATAAAAAGTATAAATAATGGAGATACAGTCCTGCAAGTATATAATGTTGTATTGGAAATATCCTCCTCTTTAATAATATTAACTAGATTTTGCCCTGTGAGCGGGGCCCGAGGGCCCCGCGGTACGCGTGTTGTTTGCTGTTGGTGCTGTTGTTGACCTGTTGTTGTTGCTGTTGTTTGTGCTGTTGTAACTATTAACCTAACCCACTTTTCTGGTAGCAGTCCGTTTCTGTCGGGTTCTCAGTTCTAACCTAACCTAACCCACTTTTCTGGTAGCAGTCCGTTCCTGTGAGGGTCGCAGTTCTAACCTAACCTAACCCACTTTTCTGGTAGCAGTCCGTTTCTGTGAGGGTCGCATTTCTAACCTAACCTAACCCACTTTTCTGGTAGCAGTCCGTTCCTGCGAGGGTCGCAGTTCTAACCTAACCTAACCCCGGCGGTTAAGACCGGCGGTGCTAAGAACACGGTTTACACGGAACCGCCGAGATCCGGATACGTATCCAAGAACCGTTCCCAAGAAACGTTTCTCAGATACGTATCTCCGTTTACACGGGTACTTAAGACCGGCCCGAACGGATCCGAAACAGTTTGAGCTAATCAATGCTCTAGCTCTGGGTATGCAAGGTCTAGTATTGAATGTTGACTTCAGATGAACTCGTTTAGCGTACGAATTTTTTTTAAATTATTTATAACAGTTTAAACACATGTGTTAATATAACATATTTAACCAACTATACAATACAGGGTCATTTTTGGACCGTATGCCATATTGTGCGAGGTGATTAGGTAGGCCATACTGAACAACTTTTTGTATGGCACCAACTCCGAAATCACAAAATTTTTTTTGGCCGTCTCATACATTTTGGTCGAGTGGATGTCGACGTTTTCTATGGGAAGGCCCAATTTTTTTTGGGATTTCGAGGTTGGTCCCATAGAAAAAGTTATTCAGTATGACCTACCTAATTACCTCGCACAATATGGCTAACGGTCCAAAAATGACTCTGTATATGAATGGAAGTAGGTGTCCCTATTCTATATAGTCTACTATTTTTAATTTTGAACTTACTCGTCCCTAGTTTAGAACCTTAATTAGGGTTCCGTACCCAAAGGGTAAAACGGGACCCTATTACTAAGACTCCGCTGTCCGTCCGTCCGTCTGTCACCAGGCTGTATCTCGTGATCTGTGATAGCTAGACAGCTGAAATTTTCACAGATGATGTATTTCCGTTGCCGCTATAACAACAAATACTAAAAACAGAATAAAATAAAGACTTAAGTGGGGCTCTGGGACTTAAGTACTTGGATGGGTGACCGTTTTTATAGATAATGGTACGGAACCCTTCGTGTGCGAGTCGGACTCGCACTTGGCCAATTTTTTTTTACTATTATTGCTTTTAAGTTAATTTCATTACATATTACATTTCAATCAAAGAAACACATTTTATATATAATGGTGTAAGTTATATAGTTTCGCGAAGAATAGGTATGCAGACAAATACTACCTACTACTACTTTGTGGTTATTTGTTATTTTTATCAATTACCTAACTGTTAACTAATCTACCAACGAAGCAAAAAAAGTACAGCGGCATTTGAAACGCAGGATTTCACGCGAGAACCTTAAAAACCTATGCTACCTTGGTTACCTTGCAATTATATTGCTAAATACATTAAGATAGATCTCAAAATTGGTAATCATTCATGCTGACTGGGGTCACTTTCACACTAGTGCTCAGGTAATAAATGCCGGCCGGTGGTGTTACATTCATTAGAACGTGTTGTTTTCCAATACCCTTTTGTCTGATATCGCCGAAGACAAGTAGCGTCCCAAACCATTATCAGAACTGCCATAGCTAATTATAAGCTTTATGTCGGTGTAATAAGGAGAACCTGTCTACACATATATGAAATTGTAACAAATGCAGCGGCTAAAATTAAAGAAGCAAATGTATCGAAGCAAATGAACACGAAATAAATATGACTTTTAAGATATTGTGTTTAGGTAAGTAGGTATGACTCCAGTTCGCCACTTAGTCGGCCAATTCGTAAAATACGGTCTTTCCAAGTTACTTTAATTTAAAATCGTTTTGTTGTTTTGTTGCTAAAATTGTAAATAATATTTATTAGTACAGTCTTAAAGTTCATTTTATATGATAATAAGATAATGAATTTAAGAAAAGTCTTACTTTTCATAAATTCAGACTAAATTATATTAAAAGTTGTAAATACATTACTTATTGGCAGATACACATGAGTACCTACAGTGTAAACTCTTTATAACGTCACTCGATATAACGACAAACTCCTTAAAATGTCGAAATTGCTTGACTTTGGTTGGTTTACCTTGTTTTCTATACAGTAATACACTCACGCTCACTCTATTTAACGACAACAATACGGCATAATACATCATTAAGAAATACTTTCTAAGTTGCCGAAATTGATATAAACTGCAGCTGTGTACGTTTTTTTGTTTGCTGTTTTGTTGTTTTATTATCTAGCACGTGTTTACTTCGACTGACGTACCGGAGATTCTAAGAAAATTTGTCTTTTGTTTTTGTATGATCAACTTGCACATGTTTACCTCGGGCACTAGACTTTTGACAAGATGTTACACGTTATAAATTAATAGGCGTTGTTATTTGTATGATATGAATGTTCTTCTTGTGCAAAATGTGTCCTAATTATATTATAAACAGATACATTAGAATATTTAGAATAGTAAGATGACCTTTTTATTTCACTCCATTTAACAACCACTCTCTATACTTAACGTCGAAAAATCCGCAGTCCCTTCAGTGTCGTTATATAGAGTTTACACTGTATTTATTAATTTTTACGTGGTTTACTATAATAATACTAAGATGTCTGGCTTACGTAACTTAAAAAATAATTAGATTAAAAATATACATTTCTTATTGACAGAATATATTCGTAAAAACTCACACATACAATATACAGAATACAAATTATTAAAAATATAAGAACTGTTTAAAAATATGCAATTGGTAAGAATATTGTATACTTACCTACCACCACCTACCAGATCATTCATGGCCAGATTTTAACGTAAAGTCTTTATACTCTTTATTGCTTTTATTTTTTTAAGCACTGTAAATTTATTGCTATCAAGTTATATTAATAAACCATAAAGTATTAGTATTTGAAGTCATATATAAAATACTATTTTGATAACTAGCATAGGTATACCTATTGTATTTCTAATTTTCTACTCGTATTTGCAACATTGCAAGCAAAGACTACCTGGTCAAAAAGGGTTCTGTAAACCGTTTATTGAATTTCGACTCTATGAACCACGGAATAAGGTTAAATATGACGGAAACTCGTCATGAATCTTTTGTCTACTAATCTGACTCTTAAGTACGCCGCGCCGGTTCGTTCCTTCGCTACTCGTCAAGGACGTGTTCGGAGCCACGGGTAAATAAGATCCGTTTCTTCGAATACCCGTTTATCCGTGGAGACGGATCTTAATTACACGTTTCTTAATTACACGTGCGGAACGGGCCAGAAAACCGTGTACGTGTTATTCGGAAACGGGTATTCGAAACGTGTAAACGAAACACGGACTCGACCGCGAGCCCTAGTTCTAACCTAACCTAACCCACATTGTTGGTAGCAGTCCATTCCTGCTGTTGTTATTGTTGTGTAGTAGTTTGTTTTCCAAAGGGAGAAATAAATAAAGTTGTACTTTTGATAGAAAGAAAAGATCCGCATGCGAGAACTTCATTCCCGCAACTCGGCCTTCGGCCTCGCGTGCTTGGGAAATCGTAACTTTTCCTATTGGGTCGTGTTTCAGCTCCAACTTCCTCCTCACGTGTGACGCTTCGGGCCTTCGGCCCAACGCGGAGCTCGGCCGTCGGCCTTCGCGAGCCTTGACGCTTCGCCGTCGGGCCTTCGGCCCGCCGGCTCCGCTTATCAAGAAAGTTGACTTTGTAGGACGTTTGGAGGAACTGCATTCACGCAGCTCGGCCTTCGGCCTCGCGTTTTGGGAGTCGGGGTGGAGGCTCCGGGCCTTCGGCCATCCACTGGGGTCGGCCTTTGGCCTCCCTGCCTGAAGCTCGCCCTTCGGGCTCGCTTAACACACTTTTTGTATAGGGTTTTGCTTTGTTCGTCATTCCCGCAGCTCGGCCTTCGGCCTTGCTATTATTATCAATGATTTAGCTAGCCTCGTGCAAGATATCGATTTTAATTATTTACCATATAACGCGTGTTATGATGCTATTGATATCGATGCGAATACTCCACATGTTTCTGATCCGAATCTCTCTACTGACAATGTTAATAACACACATGAAAATGCAAACAATGTCGATGATAATTTAAGTGATGCTGATGATACATTTTTTCGTCACTAATCATATAAATATTATGCACCAAAATATTAATGGATTATTGAATAAATCTGATCTTTTAACTTTAGCACTAGATGATCTTGCAACTAACAAAAAACCAGTCGATGTTCTCTGTATCTCTGAGCATAATATGATAAACAATGATCTTGAAATGCTCAATATTTTAAACTATAAACTTGTTTCTAATTTCACTAGAGTTGTTCGACATGGAGGTACTTGCATTCTTATCAAAAATGGTATAAATTATAAAGTAATAGACACAGACTCAAAAAAATACTGTGTCTCTGGTATATTTGAATGTTGTGCTGTCGAATTGACGGACTTTAATATTGTTGTTTATTGTATGTATAGACCACCTAAAAACTTAAATCAACACTTTGACATATTTTTTAATAATCTTTATGACATTCTTAGTTTACATTGTTATGACCAAAACAAGAAATTAATATTATGTGGTGATTTTAACATTAATATCCTTGAAGATACCAAATACAGTAAAGAATTTAAGAACATTCTAGAAGGTTTCAATATGAAGCTCTCAGTAAATAAGCCTACACGTCTATGCAGTGGCACCTGCATAGACAATATCATACATAATGTTCGTGGTAGTGCAGTAGATCTTTTAGAATTTGCTTTATCCGACCACAATGCTCAGCTATTAAAATGTCCAGTGAGAAAACATTGCAAGTTAAGATATTGGTACGTATCAAAACGAGATTATTGCCAGGAAAATATCACTAAATTTGCTTATTATCTCAGCAAACTTAATTTTGACGAAATATATTTAGCGCCTACCGCAAACGATTCATTTAATCATTTCTTGGAAATTTATAAACTTTTTTATGATCTTTGTTTCCCTATATTATAAGTAAAAATTTACACAACAAAAAAGCCGAAATGGATCTCACGAGGAATAAAACTATGCTGCAGAAATAAGAGGAAAATGCTTTGGAAAAAATGAAACACACAAAACTAAATACAAAACTTACTCTAAAAAGCTAAAACAAATTATTCAACAAACTAAGAAGTGTCAAAACAATTACGAAATCTTAGCGGCCAAAAACAAATCTAAAGCAACCTGGAAAATTATAAACAACTCTAAGACTTACTTCCCAAAGGAAAATATTGCAGCCATTATAGCGGATGGCCAAAAGGTTTTTGATGCAAAAATAATAACTGAAAAATTTAACGAGTTTTTTGCAGATCAGGTTAAAGATAACCCTAATAAATCAGTTAAAACAACTTTATCGCGAACCTATAATAAACATAATTCCATATTCATGCAACCAACAGACGCAAATGAAATTTTTAACATAATTAATAACCTTAAAAACACAACAAGTACAGGCTATGATAACATCACAACTAGTGTAGTTAAATCAACAGCTTACATAATCTCTCCATTATTAAGTTTCATACTCAATAGGTGTATAGAAGAAGGAACTTTCCCTGACAATTTAAAAGTAACTATCATTAAACCACTCTTCAAAAAAGGCGACAAATTAGACATGAATTCTTATCGACCTATTGCTTTGTTGACAATATTTTCCAAAATTTTCGAAAAGGCAATATATGACCGACTATATAAATACTTAGAATTTAATAATATTTTATGTGATGAACAAAAAGGATTCAGGAAAAACTTATCAATAAACATGGCCATATATGACTTTTTACATAAAATATACACTAGAATGGATGATAGTCTCCCAGTCTATGCTGTTTTCATAGATATGACCAAGGCGTTTGATTATGTTGACCACAAGATACTACTAGACAAACTATATATATACGGTGTAAGAGGCAATGTACACAATCTGATTAAATCTTACCTTTCTGGTCGTACTCAACAGACAAATATAACAAGAATATCACCTCAAACCAAAACTGAATCAGACTTTCTTTCTGATAAAAAATTAGTTACATATGGAGTGCCACAGGGTAGTATTTTAGGTCCCCTACTTTTCCTTGTGTACATAAATGACCTCCCAGGAGCTATCATACATCCAACAGTTTTGTATGCAGATGACTGTACGGTTGTGCTTACACACAAAAATCAAATAACTAGCAGCCTAGAATCAATAGTACAATGGCTAGATAAAAATAACTTAAAAATAAATTTACAAAAAACTACAATAATGAGTTTTAGCCAAAGAAAAACTGAGGATAGCACTGCTGTAGCTTTTAATGATACCTATATTGCTAGCACACATGTTACCAAATTCTTAGGACTATACATAGATGACAAAATGAATTGGACGACTCACACTGACAATCTCTGTAAAAAACTTATGACATATTCGTATACCTTATATATGCTAAGTAAAGTCGTAAATCGCACTGCTGTTATGTCTGCTTATCACGGCTTCATATCTTCTGCTTTAAGATACGGAATTATCTTCTGGGGGAACTCTAGCCAAGCCAACGATATTTTCAAAGCACAAAAACGGTGCGTAAGATCGATCTGTAAGTTGAGGTACAATGCCAGCTGCAAACCATATTTTAAGCAACTTCACTTACTAACCGTGCCCGATTTGTATATTATGGAGACTACAATGTTCGTCAAAAAAAATCTACATCTTTTTAAAAATGTTGTAAGTGCACGACATTGTGATAAACTTTACCCAGTTCCTGGCAAATCGGCTCTTTTCCAGAAGAGTATTTTTGCAATGGCGCCGAAAATCTATAATGGTTTGCCAAAATCACTGAGGTTGATAGATGACGAGATAGTTTTTAAGAATCTATTGGTTAAGTTTTTGAATGAGCACTGTTTTTACTCAATGACTGAATTTTTCAATATTAAGCAATGACTTGTATAATTTCAATTATTTGACATATTTAACAATTACATCCTTTTAAAATAAATTATTTCTCTTGACATTTGATGTATTCCGTTAACCTTTTTCTTGCTAGCTTTTAAATTGACCACAAATAACTTAACCATAGATGATCATAGACATAGCCGTATTTTCGTTTTAGTTTTGGTTTGACATGTTCTAATTTCAATTTTAAGTTATTTGTATATCTGTAAATATGTTTTTGTAAATATTTGTAAGTATGTCTTATATTTTCTGATTTGCATGCCTTCTGGCTAAATGAGCTGATACCCACATTCTATTTTATATGACAACATCTAATATGTACGTGCATTTTTAGCAAATAAAATTTTGAATTTGAATTTGAATTTGAATTTGCCCAAAATTACTGGGGGAGGAGGATGCGTGGACATTCGAGATAAAGCTCCGGGCCTGACGGCCCTCCGCGGGGTCGGCCTTCGGCCTCCCAGCCTGAAGCTCGCCCTTCGGGCTCGCCTAACCTACTTGGAAATTTGAATTTGGCCCGTGTCCGCCGCCATTTTGGATTTTTCCAAAAATTTTTTTTCACATGGTTATTATGGTAATTTTGGGCCCTCAAGCTCGCCGCATGTCAAATCTCAGCGCGCTCGGACCAACTTGAAAAAAATTAAAAAAAAGTCGGCCTGTTTGAAATTTTTTAAATGCACTTTGTTTTGTCTTGGGGCCCTCTATGACATTTGGTCGAGCACCCCCCACCCATCTCGCACCGTTTAAAAGTTGCCATACAAAATTAAAATGACCATTATTTCCGCCATCTTAGATTTTTTCCAAAAATTTTTATTTTCATAGGAATCTAGAAGCCTCTATCTTTCGCCATGCCAAATCTCAGCGCGCTCGGACCAACTTGAAAAAAAATAAAAAATAAAGTCGGCCATTTTGAAAAATTTTAAATGCAGTTTGTTTTGTCTTGGGGCCCTCTATGACATTTGGTCGAGCACCCCCCACCCATCTCGCACCGTAATATGAATACTTTTTGAGATATTGGGGAAATTAAAGATCTCTACTTTTCCCCTCTTTTTTTGCTTATAACTTTTGATATTTTGTGTGTGCTACTACACGCTTCGAATGCATTTTTCTAGGCATTATGACGAATCTAATGAGGTATCACACGTATTTTTAGGAGTATTATCTCTATTTTTCACCGTGTTCAGTTTCTCGAACAAGACTAATACAACCAAGCGCAAGATGAACTGCCTGTAGGCACCTTGAACTCTCAATTATATTTAATTCATGTCGACCGTGGTCAAATATTAAAATTAGTGATATGTATTTAGTTCTTAAATAATTGTATTGCGATATGCCTATTAGGGTAATTTTTTCAATTATTTCAATTTGACATTTTATATTTATTTAAATTTATGATTATGATGATGAATTTGCACGCTTGACGGGCGTGGCGCGTTGCATGCGATCCAAAGCCGGGCGCCTTCGGCACCCTCATACTAAAAGCGTAACACTATACATATAGGTATTGTAACATCCCCATACTGTATCAATCCAAATAAATAATTTCTGATTTTCAAAGGAGTCAAAGAGCACGAAGGAATATAATCATTTTGCAGATCGGACGTAGGTATATCAGTAAAGGTGAAATACTGTAAATATATCATACTTACATACTCACAATTATATTATCTAGGAATATAATATTATTTACCTACATTGAAATTGGTTGCTGACCTAGTGAAAATACTGAAATATTTTAACTGTTGATGTAGGAAAGCTAGACGCTTTCAAGCACCTCGTAAAGTATTAGATGCTTCTGTTATCAGAAAGTGTGTTTTTATAGCACTTAGTGACTTTTTCTTACGTTTCATATGCTTTGTTTCCCATTGTTTGTAAATGGTAAAATCACGTGACCGCGCGGAACATACTGACGCAGGTCCGTCCTCTACAAGCGCTGCCGCGCGACTGAAGAGGGCGTAAGTGCGTTCGCGAGTGATGGCGGTTGCGGATTTAGTAGGTATTGAAACATAGAAATTATTTTAATGATGTTACCGAGACAAAGTGATCCAAATCATCTAGATTATCTTATTACCTATACATTTATGTAAAAAACAAGTCAAAAAAGTTTGTATTGTAGCTCTGAGATTGATTTATTGTTAAAAAAAGGCGTAACTTTGGAATTTTTTTCTATCGAGCAAAGTTTATCTAATCATGTTTTTGAGATCCAAAACATATCTGCCAGATCCTTAAGTATAAGATATATTTTTTTCACAATTTTAAATCATTGTTTCTTATATTTCCGATGGATTCAAAAAACTGGTTCGCTTAGCTCGTACGGGAAAAGCACGCCTTAAAGTACCCAAAGGGTAAAACGGGACCCTATTACTAAGACTCCGCTGTCCGTCCGTCCGTCCGTCCGTCCGTCCGTCCGTCCGTCTGTCACCAGGCTGTATCTCATGAACCGTGATAGCTAGGCAGTTGAAATTTTCACAGATGATGTATTTCTGTTGCCGTTCTAACAACAAATACTAAAAAGTACGGAACCCTCGGTAGGCGAGTCCGACTCGCACTTGTCCGGTTTTTGAGTTTATCGCGAACATACAAACACACATACAGACAGACGCGGCGGGGGACTTAGTTTTATAAGGTATAGTAACTGGTACTTTAACGCGTTTTTTTTTTTAATTTTAAAATGTATCAATTAAAATATATAAAGTAAGTATTTATCCAGATTAAAGATTTTTTTACTTTCTGTCATCAACGCCATCTATCGTTACGACGCAGATCAATAAACTCGACCAAACCAACGATCCACACTGCGCTACAAGTTGATCATCTTTCACATCGCGAAAAAATTACGTTGGCAAACTTCGACTACTCGACAACAGATGGCAGCACATACACGAATCAAGACGTCAAATTAGAGTACGATTCAAGACGTCGAAAAAACTTAATTCGCTTAAAGTTAGGAATAAATGATATTATCCGATATTTGAAATGATGATATATAAATACGAACAAAAGAAATTCAACAAAAAAAGTTCAACATTCAACATACATATTTACAAATTAGCAAACATCGACTAGTCGATGGCAGATGGCAGCACATACACCGATTTAGTTTCGGTATGACAAGAATAAGGATATTGTAGTCGATGACTTGATATGATGCTAATTAAATGAGTTTTTTTTTGTTAATTTATAATAAAAATGTAAGAAGGTACATACGGATAAATACACGATCAATAAGTAAATTACAATATGCCTCAATAGATGGCAGTACTTGCCTCAGCATGTAGTACATCTATTATGACTATTATTATGTCTTACGTCTTATGAAAACACAACACATCGTTATTATTTTAAATTGAGACTTGGTACATTCTCCATGTACCAAGTCTCAATTTAAAATAATAATGATAGAGATATTGAATAGTTAAGTTTTATTACTGAACTGTTAAATTTGTAGGCGGCGAGTTATTATACAAAATCCACGTATTCATTCATTTAGTTAATCTTAAAGTATATCTGTAAACATTTAAATAATTCGTCAACTACAAATACAAAAACTAATTCATACAAGAAAAAAAGAGATATTGAGTTTTAAAGCTAGAGTAAGGCAACTACTTAGTAGTATACGTGGCGCCATCTACTGTTCGATAGTAAATGTTCTTACAAAATTAACGATGAGATCGCGGACCGGATTGTGCCAGTAGGACAAAGCAGAGTAATTTTAGTGTTTATTTATTTAAACTTTAACCTGTGTCATCGATTGGCAGAGGGATTCCGTAACATATTTAAGTACCGCTTTTGTTGTGTCAATTGTGATAATTCCAAGCAGCTCAGTATATTTAAAGCTGCCTGGAGTTAAAATTCTAATTGCAATTCGAGGATCGGCAATGTAATTATAACTCAACATCAAGTTGTAAAATGACGAAAATGAAGTCAAGAAATGAACACACGTGCTGCCATCTGCCGACGAGTAGTTAAACCAACGCGGAGACGAAATATTTATCGTGGAAATTAAATGTATCTCTTTATACTACGTAAACTAGCGTCTGCCCGCGACTTCCTCTGCGTTGAATGATAGATGATCGATAAAAACTATCATATGGCCATCGTTGGGACTTCATTATCCATACCAAGTTTCATCTAAATCCGTTCTGCGGTAAGCGTGAATGACAGACAGACATCCAGAGGAGGTTTTCTTCGTCTTCTCAAGTACAGCAATTGTAGATTATTTTGAAGATAATACGTTTAGTTTTCATTAAATGATTATAGATTAAATTTTTAAAGACATCACAAAATGAAAAATGATTTGTCAACGTATAGTTTGTCAAAGGACTGTCTCATTTCAAACATAGATAGAGAGAATCATACTATCTTTGTCTTACACTAGTACTAGCACCCAAAAGAAAAGGATGAGTATAGTTTTTTTGTTCTTATTTACTGACAAATTTGGTTTGACCAACTATAGTAACCAGTAAAAACTATCCTACTACGTTGGGCCATCCTGTAAGATACTATACCCTCCTGAGTCCCTGAGGCCCTTATAAAGGATTTAATTCAAATCGAATTTTGAATTAAAATGGAATACAAGGTTCCAAATTCAAAACTGCAGTAATGACAAGGGGGACTCAGGAGGATACAGGTGCTTTATATTATACTTGCCCGATAAGCCTTTTAAAACAATATAGGTACCTAATATAATAACATGACAGTAACATATAATTTCACAGTCTCGAAGGAAAAACAAGCCTAATTAGCTCCGAATTACTCAACGACCAATTAGAGTCGGACCACGCTAAGTTTTCATGCCAAGTGTTACGTCAAGCATGTACGAGTAGTATATAGGGAAGGATATGCACAAACTTGGCAGTAAGAATTACATACATAATTATGTATGAATTCTTACTGCCTAGTTTGTGCAAAGTTAGTGAGGTCAGAGTCTAGACGCCCCCGCCTTGATTCTGAATGTCGGATAATATTCTGCACGTATTCTATCGCATGTATATTCGCCGTCTATTCGCATTAACTGTCATTAAAATGACTCTTTATGGGAACAGAGAGAAAGCAGGGACCATTATGCTATACACAGGTAGTACAGTTCACTTCCTGAGTTATTAATAATATACCATACCATGATTTAATATTGACATAGAGTACCTACAGTACAGTATACCCCGGTTAACAAGAACCCGGTTAAGAAGATTCTGAAGGGATCAGACCAATAACGCTTTATTAGCGCATTAATCTTGAAAAATTGGGTTAAAAGAAGTTGCAGGGACCACAATGGTGTATCACGCCGGAAACCGGATATTAAGCGAATATTACCGCATTAACCGCATCTTGTCTACGAGTACTATTAAAGAAAGAAATAAAATACATTTTTTTTTATGACAAACAAAGATGACAAAAACATGTTGACAAATATACAAAGTATAACATTTAGAACTTAGAACAAAATGCCATAATACTACTATACTATTGATATCTTTAATTTTTTTTTTCTATAAGTTTACTAACTTATGTACAATAAACTATTGGCTTTGTGAGCTGTAGGCCTCGCGAACCCCTATGGGCTCCGAAATGTTGATATACAGGGTGTCCCAAACTTATGGGACATGAAGGGGGAGTACCTTAAATATCGTAGATAGTGTATTTTGCTCAAAGAAGACTTTATGTTATTTTTAAAAGTTAGTAATTCTGCATTCATAGATTTTCTAAAAATTACTTGCTTCGTCTGGGAATCGAACCGATTTAAACGTCAAAAAAAAAATCACCCTACTTTTATGATGCCAATCGAAAGAATAAATAAAATAAATAAAAAATAAAAAAAATAAAAATAAAAAATAAAAAAGCCTTTATTTCTAGTCATTTGTAGAGAAATGTAAGAAGGTTCATCGATTACATAATCTTATCTAGTTTTTTAGTATTACATTGCATTGTTTCTTATGTCAAAGTTATAATTAAGTACAAGGTGTATGTCAAGAAAAGCTTACATTTTATAAGCTAAGCTATGTAAATCGAAAGAATAGCTAAAAAATAATAACTCTGCTTAAGTAACATTGTATTTTAAAAGAAAGGAACAACGTGAAATTAATCATTTTAATCAAATTAAAAACATACATGAAACTGCCGTAGTCAATTAAGTGGGTATTTTTTTGTAAATTAATTAATTAAATGCTCAAAATGTGATCCCTCTTGTCTTACGCAAATCGCCAATCTTTTAATGAGTCCGCTGCCTGTTGATTTTCTTATCATTTTATGGTGAATTATTTCTTCTTTTGGGGATAAGTACGTGAAAGATATGCTATACAAAATGTGATACGAGAACGAGGGCGAGTTGCAAACAGAATTGTGCCATATCACATCGAGTGTTCATCATAAAATGATAAGAAAATCAACAGGCAGCGGACTCATTAAAAGATTGGCGATTTTCGTAAGACAAGAGGGATCACATTTTGAGCATTTAATTAATTAATTTACAAAAAAATACCCACTTAATTGACTACGGCAGTTTCATGTATGTTTTTAATTTGATTAAAATGATTAATTTCACGTTGTTCCTTTCTTTTAAAATACAATGTTACTTAAGCAGAGTTATTATTTTTTAGCTATTCTTTCGATTGGCATCATTAAAGTAGGGTGATTTTTATTTTGACATTTAAGTCGGTTCGATTCCCAGACGAAGCAAGTAATTTTTAGAAAATCTATGAATGCAGAATTACTAACTTTTAAAAATAACATAAAGTCTTCTTTGAGCAAAATACACTATCTACGATTTTTAAGGTACTTCCCCTTCATGTCCCATAAGTTTGGGACACCCTGTATTTCCAAAAACTAAAACCACAAAAAAATAACAATTTTTTTAACCTGCTCACAAAATTTCACAATAATCGTTAATAAGAAATGCGACCTGTATACAAGAACATCCGGACAACCGAAAGCATTTATGCCCAAGCTAAAACGGAGACCTACGCCAACGCTCGGTTTACAATATCGACCTCATGTCATTTCATCTAACATGCCATATTTTTTTAACTATGGTCTCGTCAGCAGCTAGCTTACTTCCCCAAATGGGCTGTTGTTTTTATGGTCCCGATGATTGAAACGATATGGATCGGATATGTCAGTGTCAAACAAATGTCAAAATTGACGTTTCTTCAAACAAAAACGTCACTTTTGACACCGACATATCCGATTACAGGGTGTCTTCCGGTTCGAGCGCCACCTTGATGGCACGCGTCGAGATTAATTGATTTGTTTTTTGCTCATTAATATTGTTTAAAGTGTAATATCGATAGCCTATTATACAGTAAACTAATGTGGTAGTGTGCAGTGAATGGAGAATTTATCTTAAAGCACGTTTAACCATCATTTTGGAGTCAACAGCCGGTTGTCCACGTGTTTCTTGTAAAGCCCGCTATCGCTTTACAAGAGCTAAATCACCGTACACTGTCTTGTACTAACCGTACAATTTCAATCGTTTTACCCTGCTGCTACGACCTTGACACTGGCGAAATAGCCCCAATGGGCTGAAGCCATAATTTTAAAAGAATGAATGAATGATCTACAGGGTGTCCCAGAAATCGACGTCAAGCCGTAAACGGATGATAGACCAAGTCATAACAGTTATCATAAAAATACAAAAAAAATCCAACTCATGTTCTTTAAAAATTACGGTCACTTTAAAAATTCACTAAAAAATCCACAGCCTGTAATTATTCAAGATTACATAATAATAAAAAAATTAGAATAAATTATGGAATTTGTAGTAACAAGAGTTAAAGAACCATTACAGGAATGTGGATTTTTTAGTGAAATTTTAAAGTGACCATAATTTTTAAAGAACATGAGAATCATCACAGAGTTCCTATGGTCACCTCATGTCTCCATCATCAGATCAGCTCGATGGTATCATAATATTGCATTGTCATCCGACTTATAGATGCATGCAAAATTTCAGCTCAATCGGAAACCGGGAAGTGGATCAAATTTAACTTGCAAGATTTGATTACAGACCGACAGACAGACAGACAACGGTCAGGTGAAACTAAATAAAAGCTTGTAAAAAGAATTGCTCGTTTAAAGGTATTAGATAGATTAGATTAGATAATAGATATGCACTAGCTCCTTTTTGCACCCTTTGGATACAGAACTACACGAAGCCTACGTGAGACCCGCCAGGTGATTCCAAAATCAAACTCAGAATAAATAATCGACGTGCAACTCTCTATTGGTATCTGTGCCGGCCGGCGGCACTCGCATTGGACCAAAGCGCGACCGCGCACGCGCTCTCCGGAACACTCGAACTTTCTATCGACGCATTCGGAATTCAAAAACTACTTTTTAAAAACAAAAATAAACTGTTTTCATCGTCTGTGGCATTTTTCGAAATTCGAACTAGATGTTTTTTTTATGGGACCTATAAAAGTGAACGCATAGAAATTCGGTGAAACGAAAGTGAATATTGGATAGTGGCATGCGATAAATTTGGTTTCGATTGAGAGGTTCATGCTCTCACGGTTTTAGTTCCGGTCTTTAATAATTGGATGTAACAATGGACGCCAGGTAGGTGATACCATTTGATTCATTATAACGCACTATCAGCTGTTTCTTGAGACCATACTTTGCAGATTCTATCGTACTTATTAAAAAGTATTTTTCGAAATACAGATAGATTTTCAATAGCTGGCTCCTAAGTCTAAAAAGAAATATAAACAGATTATAGTTAGACCAAGAAAAGTCTGCAACGATTTTGATAGCATACGCAGTGCGTTATTTTCTCCATCACAATTCCATAGAAGTTTGACGTTTAAAATAACACTTGCACTGCGTGTGCTATCAAAATCGTTGCAGAATTGTCTTGGTCTAACTCTAGTATAAAATAAACACTGTGCCAGTTCTTTTGAATCAACCTGTGACATCTACTGTACTAATGTGCTGCAGGTAGATAATAAGAATAGACATAATGACGACGGTTAAAATGAAGCAATTTGGTTTGTAACAATGCAATTGCATCAATGTACAATAAGCAGGTACCTACATACATTCACATGAGCCAAAACTTAAGTGCGTTCCTTTACTATTCACGCAATGAAGTCTTCAAATTTTATCCATAATAATCTAAAGTATCGCGAAATGCTCACTCACGCCATTATTCTAAGCGCCACTTGCACCATCCACTAACCCGTGGTTAACCGGTTAAATCTGGACGTAACATGGTTACCAGTACAATTGGACACTGGGTTAACGGTTTAACCGCTAGTGGGCATAAGAGTCATTTCTTTAATCATGGCAGGATCACTCTTAAAATGGATGAAAACTTTATAAGAGTTTCAGACACACAAAAGTATAACGGTTAAAACGAGTTTATCTAGTTTCTCCATGTGCTACATAAGTTAAACATAATTCGTGATTTAGTGATGCATTAATATTTATCGCATTAGGTAAAGATTGTAAATAACAATAATTTCCTAATTACGCGTAATTATTAAATATAATAGTGATTTGGAAATAGCATTAAACTCATAATAGGTACCCATATTAGCTTATAAAATATAAAATATACTGCATATATAAAGGATGAAATAGGCGAGCTGCAAAATATCGTTACCTACGAATAAATTCATTAATAAAATTCTGTACTTTTACCTTTCGAAAAGGTGTTAGCAACTGATAAGAAAAGTAATAAAAATAAGTAAAGAATTAATGTTTTTGATATTGATATTATCATATTACAATCAAGGGCAATGAAAGCATGCAACAATTTAGTAGCCTTTAAAACTATGGGTATAGTAAGCTTGAAGTTCTCATATTTGTACTTTCGCGTTCGCTGGAATCAATGTTTTAGATAACTGTTTATCTTTTTACTGTAATGATTCATAATGTAAATGTACAGAGCAATTTTCAAGTCAGTAAACTTATTTATGCCTATCGCAAAAAGGAACTGACTATGGAGGATCAAGAAATTTTTGAATATAATTTGCCCAAATGTTCGAGGCCCTACATATATTTTTTGCACTTTCGAACTGGGTCCTTGCGTAAATTTATCCTGTTTGGCCTACAAATACAGCATGTTGCTGAATATCGCCAAAGGTTCAAAACACCTTTTAAACAAGACAATAACCCTGAATAGTAATCATTATCAGGGAACATATTATAACAATTTCCAATGGCCCGGAACCTCGCCTACGTGACTGTCAGTACACACGAGCCAGTGCAGGCAAGCTTTCGTTCATACATAGCTACTCATTCGCATATGTATAGACTCACGCCTTTCTCCGGGTGGTCGAACATGTCCTCTTAGACTGACCAATCGCGACACAACGAAGCATATAATTATAAAATGTCCAACCGGAAAAGTTAAGGATTCCTGTTGATCATGGGTCAAAAACCGCAACATACTCATAATATATCCAAGCAGTTTTGAAGAGAAAGGTCATGCTTCAACTTCGCAAAGTCAATGTTAATCAATATGCTAACGACTCAAATAAATGTGAACCTGAACCTTATTCACAATAAGTTCAACTGTATGTATGATATATTTATGTACAGTCAACCAAAATAAATACACGATGTATTCACAAAAATTCCAAAAGATGATGGTATAGTGGTATTTGCCATATAATAATCTAAGCGTGCCCTACACATGGTTAGAAATGTAACGTTTTGTTAATTTATTTGAAGGGCCAAGGATGCCATTAGTCTGTACTAAGCATCCACGATACATGAGCATCCCAACTTACCGGTTATTCCGGATTCCTTGCTTGCCAAGCATCCTGAATAGAACGGTATTCAAAACATTAAAAAAAAGGTCTGTGCGTTCCATTTTGACGACTGTTTATGTACCTACTGTGCAAGTCATATCAATAATTGCGTCTCTTAATGTCCGCAAGACAAGAACCAATGTGATTGATCGTGCTGAAGACAAAATCGGGTGATGAAGATAAATTTTTGATGTTTTTAAACCTAGTTATTTAATTTAGGCAAATCATATTTTATTTCACACATAATCTAGGTTCCCTCATTTCTGTTGATCATAAATAGATACTATAATACTAACAAAGGTCAAGTTACCAAATACCAAATCAGAACAACCATTTTTGTTAAAAAAATATTTTCATTCTAATATTCGATTGCAATAATATAACTGGGTAATTGTCGATTAGATTATTTTGCGAGATAACATATAAATGCTTATTCATCCTTGATTTACATTACGATGTAGGCAATGCACTAAATGCAACCTTCAAGGGTAGAATTACAATGTTTTCACTCGAGATCGAGATGAATCTACGCGCACGCAATACCTATATAACGAATTATCATTTTATATTCTAAGCACAGTGTTATAATTAAAATGTTCGATATCCGTTCGTGTCTATAATAGTCATCTTGAGCATGAGATGCGTACTCAATGCTCATATCTAATCAAATTGGCACTTCCCGTGTTTGTCTTTGAGCGTTGCAAAATCTGCATAACAACAGGCTAACTATAAGGCACCATTACCGTAATGACGGATCCGAGACAGCTTTGAATGCCATTTCGTCACGCTACGTCGTCCCCGAAGTCGCTTAAGCGAATAATTTATTAAAATTGCATGCACTTAAGCTATGATTTGTGGTTGCTAGTGACCTTATATGCATTTACTTTGATTGTGCTGGAATCTTCGTGGTGGATTCCGTCATCATTGACTGTGATGATATAAACATCTATCTTCAAATTATCTATACGACTACATTTATGATACGTTTTTCCTTCATGTTGGTGTGTCTGTTACTGTAACATAGTGTAATAATAAGTTTGAAATCTTGTGGAAAAACTGTTTTTCTTGGATAATTATAGTCCAGTAATCACGTAACGGATTCAGTAGCAGAATTGAAGACGCAGAAAGGCATAGAAATGTTAACCCGGAAGAAAGACTTAATGTTAGCGTTTCTTGCTTGCTGACGATACTTTCACTACAACATATTATTGCGGGACCAGATAAGTGCACACAAAACCATAATGCATTACGCCACGTTTTAGAACCGAGAGAAAATCGTCCTGCCGTTACATCATTTAATATTAATTACACTTTCGTAAGACATAATGTCGGCGCGGTGTTACATACCTATCACCAGTAAGGGTTCAAATGGTGCAACGGCACCTAAAATGCAGCGATAGAAATTGAGAGTGACGATCATAATTTGCGGTTACGCCACGGCACAGCTCGCGGAGGCTAGCTAAACGCTGAGTCCACAAAACAACCGAGCAATCCTCAGCTTTCCCTACGTGGGTTGACAAGAGCAAAGAGCAAATCGATCACTTACGTCAACCTTAGATGGCTGCGGGACTTGCAACGAATAATAAACTCTATGACGTTGACAATAGGGGAAAGAGAGGCGAAGCAATGTTTGTAAGAGACGAGGTGTATCACATTGCACGTAGGCACTCCGAATCGAAGCCACCGACCTACTTGGGACAGCGGCGGGGTATTCCGTGTTGGCCATGAATTTAATAGTGGTTAATGAGGGAGTAATTAGGTAAACTTGGCACAGATATTACGCGACTGGATCCATTGGGCCGGGTCAAGCGAAACGGCTTCAGATCCATCATTACGTTCATAAGCAAAACGGTAACCATTCATTCTTCAATCACTATTTTCATTTTCAAAAATGTACTACAAAAAGCACAATAGTCAATACTTCAATAGTGTAGTTACAAAATGTTTGATTGTTTGGTACTCTTTGTACCTATTATATAAGAACCTTAAGGAGGTTACAATTAACATATTTTGTAGCAATCTCGGCGCATGAATAAAATTTAGTTTAATTGATTATTCAGGTGCCGTCTCGCCCGCTGATGAGAATACGGTAAATCGACATAGATATTGGTCAACGAGTCTCGTGGTAGGTCAAATATAACCTTCAATTAATATAGTAAATTGATAAACTTCTACGGACATTGCGTCGATTTAAGATGTTATTGTTGTAGACCAGTATATATAAAGGAATCAGTTAACGATCTATTCTATTTCATGTGTGGCTTGAAATGACTACTAACTGAGCAGGAAGCTGGAATGTTACATGTCATTTACCGTGAGCAGACTAATAAGAGGTTTGCATTCAAGACTGACAGATCACATAGCTTGGATTCTGATTGGTCTATTGGTCAAACAACCAACCCATACGATCGTAATGTCCTCATTGAGTATGCTGAACATAAGGCGCTGCCGGTAGCTGAGCAGAATGGCACAAATGGCTTTGATTGCGATTGCGATATACGAGTATGTGACACCTCCTAGCGAGTCTTAATAAGGGTTGCTCGCTATACTAAAGTACTAAAGTGTATGGTATGTAATTGTGTAATCAATTATTACGTCTTATCTAACAGTTGCGTTCATCCATGAACTTTGCTTAACATCTGAACTTTTAAAGCACTTTTGTTTAAAAGCTTGTCTGCTGTGTCTTTTAATAAAATTATTTATTTATTGAGGCGCACTTTAATAGTAGTAGCTTTATTTACGGGTATCCAAAGATTCTAAGATCTCTTCACTTATTGTATTCTATAATTTTCCCACTGCTATTTGGTAGTTAGCGTTAGCTGACACAATCATCGGGTCAAGGCGGCGTTCGAGAGACGATCTTGAGCAATACCACTGTGAATCTTCACTAGTTCCTTTCTCTGCTAAGAAGTGTGTACACGATGAAAGAGATGATCAATAAATGCCACCGTGACCTTGGGCCGAAGCCAAGGTGAACTAGTATATCAACAAGTAAATGTGATGATGATGACTGATGCAAGGAAAGGTGATGTGATCATTCCCATAATTTTACATAGTTTCGTTTGGTGTTTTCTGTACCCCTGTTTGGGGTTCCAGGTGTGTGTATTTTATTTGCATCTGTGATTAAACTAGTTTATGTTGAACTGATGTATAGTGTATGTTTTGAAACTCTAGTATCTAAGAAAATTTAGGTAGAACGAAGCAAGCTGAGATTCGAAATATATGAGGTTAAATTTAACTTTAAAAAATGCTTGAACATCTCGCATTGCAGAAATAAGTTGTCGCGTGAACAAAAACACGTTAGTTTGTCTAAGTTCTTACCGTATATAAACATGGACTGCAAAAAATTACGCCACCTTTGGTTAGGTAGACTACGTGTTTGAGGAGCCGCCGTCGGGTCGGAAGCATTCTCTAACTGTTTCTCAATACTGTTAACCCACAAACATTTTTACTTCGCTTAGGACCTATTCTAGCAATAAATTTGAAAACACAAGGTGAGGGGATATCGAAAACATGCTATCCAAAATAAAAACTGGTCAAGAGCATATCGGAAATATCAGGATGCTTATGATATTCCATGTAGGCTGTATAGCCCCTGTAATTTCAGTAGATAAGAAAAAAACGAATAAAGCATACGTTCTGTAACCGAATCGGAGACATGTGCAATAAAAAGGTATTAATTGGAAATAAAGGAAGTAAAAAAGATGGGTTTCAAGACAAATTCGTGATGTCTGCGTGCCTACTCTTTCGGGAAACATTAATTATGTTAATATGTATGTCGTCGTCTATACGTTCTCAATCATTTTTAAAATGTACTCACATGACGACATTGATGACACAGTGCCTCTCATTTTATCCTGAATCGGCCGCACTCTAGAAAGGGTGTGCTCAAACTGGTTTTCGTTCGGAAATGGAATCGCTGAGCGGCGTACCGTACAGTTATAATTTCCTCCAAGAACAGACCTATCGCCAAAATGCCCTAACTTATTAAAAACAACATGCCCTTTCGTCCTTTTACTTTCAAATGGTAGAGTAACGGTGAACCACACTGCTTATTATTCTCGTTCAAAACTATGTAAACAAACCATTTAAATAAAAAATAACATAATATATATATATTTTTTTATCATAGTTCACAACAATTTTGTAAAAATTATATTACTCGCCAAACTGCGATAGATCGCGCTCATTTTTACGTTTTTAACCTTTTAACCTTAAACCTTTAAACTGTTTGGTTATAAGGTTGTATTTTTTTTCATAATTTCACTGCACGATGCATATAAAAGTAATTGTTAAGAATACTTGTTATAAAAATTTCGGGGGGACTTTATGTATATTATTTATACACTACACCTTATAATACAAAGTCCCCCGCCGCGTCTGATTGTGTGTATGTATGTTTGCGATAAACTCAAAAACTACTGAACGGATTTTCATGCGGTTTTCACCTAGCTATAGAGTGTTTCTTGAGGAAGGTTTAAGTGTATAATTTATTAACCCGTGCGAAGCCGGGCCGGGTCGCTAGTTTACAATAAAACGTACAAAAATGGCCATGCAAAACATGCAGTCCATATGTAATCGTAATTCGATCGTTGACCAGTTATTAATGTAAGAAAAAGTAAACATTGTGGCGTGCATCAGTTGCGTGTATTACAAGCAAACTTCCTTCTAACTACTGACTCTTAAGCCCAGTGGGCGCTCATCATGGTATAATAATATACTCCGCCTGGTACTCCATTCCCGTCTTTTCTAGGTCACCTAACTGACACGCGCTTACGTCATCATGCGACAGCGCTATATGATAATATGCGATAGCGCTATATATAGCGGCCATGTTGTTGTGACGTAGCCCCGTGTCACTCTGGGAATGGAAGACCATGTTTTATTAGACTATGGGCGCTCATGACAGTGCTAAAGAAAAAGGCATACAGTTGACTGTCAAATTTACACGGTGATTTGGCCACGTGAATTGGCCACGACATTCTGCAAAAAGCGTTGTCTTAACTAATATATATAGGTATAATAATAATATATACTATTCAATACTATTCATACTGGCATTATGAATGTTGATAGTTGCGAAGGTTCAGCGATTTCTACGAATAGCCGGCCACGAACTCGCTATTATGTTAGGGCTTTTATACTACTTGAAATTCAATTTAAAAAATCCTGACATAAACGCCAACTATTCATTAGTTATTATTAGCAAGAATTGATTAATTTTCGTTCGTTCATTCTTAGTTGGTTTATTTTCTTTATCTTGAATAAAAAAACCAAAAAACTTTGTTTATTTCTTATCTCTAATTTCACCGAGAGAAAGTGAGTAATGAAAGAAGAAAGTAACAGAATTCTGCAAAGATCCAAATCTCAACCCATGACCTTAGTATGCGGAAGTACTAATCTCGAAAATTTTGAACACTAGTTTCATATCATAGCCGACTGATGTTTAGTTAGATATTTATCTTCCTTAACAACGACGGAACGGGTAGGTACAGTACCTACATATATGCGTTTTAGGTGGTAGATTATTTTTTGAAGTGAAGACTTCTTTAGCGGCGCTGTGCACTTTTTGTGATGGGGAAAAAATTTTATACTCGCGACAGGTCACGTGACCGTAAGATTCGTAAGACGTAAGACGGACACGTGACCTGATCGAAAAACTGTTACAATGTCATTGAGTTTTCACTTCTGCCGGCACTCCCGGAGTGCAACCCGTTGTTTTTTCACCCGACTACGGCAACGCAAAAGGAGGGTTATTATCAGTCTATGTATATGAGTAAGTCATGATCAAATCTAAACAATAGGGTCACTTTACACAAGTTTTAATAATTAAACTTACGAAAAAATCACCCAAAGTGGCGAATAAGTAAACTAACAACATTATAAACAACACCTTTCTCTACGTAGAGTAAGCATTAGAAATTTTCACTTAACAAAATTAAACTTATAATTACAGTGAATTTAATTACCATGAAAGTGAGACGCAACAAACACTTCTGAGCGTTTTCTGGTGCGTTTAGGAACGTTATTCCACCAATGCTTGCAGCTCATGCGAGGCGTCTGCTCAGGTGGGGCATAAATACTAACTACTTAATTCGTAAGCTAGTTCGTCTCTCTATTGGTAGCTCTTATGTCGTTGCGATAAGGTTCACCAAAACTGCAGATTCGCAAATTAAAACAAATATATAGTAGATCATCATCATCAATATTTAATAGCTATGCTCTTGTCGGCGGTGGAGTAATCGCCACTCTTCTCTTTGCTGGGCCAGCCTTAACTCCCTCGTAAGACACGACAGAAATTTTTTCTTTTATCTGGCTGAGATATGTGAGCCTGGTCCTTCCGCTGCGTTCTTTCCCCTTAATCTTGCCCTCCAGGATGTTTAACAAGAATCTGTCGTGCCGTGGCCAACCATTTTGACCTGTTAGAGACAATAAAGTAGATATCGATCCAAAAAATTTACTGCATTTAGTAGTTATAGATCTTGAGATGTCAGTTGGAACTGGTTAGCTTGGGCGTTTGGTCTCGTCTGCACTACGACGCAATCAAAATATAAACAACAGAAATACACTGCCCGCTGTGTCGTGCTCTAGTAAATTCGGAACGGTACCATCGTGCATCGCAACAATATTACCCTCACCATGGAGAGTAATAAAATTAGTCTTAGTATCTTAATGTATGTACTAACGAAGAGAATAATATTCTCTTTATATTAGAATGTAAATTGCAGGGTACTTGCATGGCTCATGGCTCATAGCATAGCTGGTCTTGTTTTGATGTACCACCTTATGTAATGTACGTAAGTGTGTACCACCTTATGTATGAAAGCAATAAATTACTGAATGCTGAATACTAACTGATGTACGAGGATTTGTTTTCGTCTCGAACTCAGAGACATCAAACTACAACATAAATCTTGTCTTTTAGTTAAGAATATTGTACATGGGTTGTTTTGTTGGTATATGGGTTGTATTGTGCGAACCTCAGATTTTTAACTAGGTAATTAAGTGCAATCACAAATGTCAATTTTAATGATAATAGTATTCAGTGTTACATTTTGATTTATATACTATGAACATTGCGCATAAGCATGTATTTTAAAGAAGGATTAGGTACCGTTACGTGTGTGCGAATATCGTTTAACAAAATGACGCCGGTTGAGTTTGGTATGCCAACTTAACGGTAGTGCCGAGTCCTGACCCTGACACAATCACACTGATTCTTAGAACACACGTAGAGAAGCGAAGCAATTGAACAGAATAAAAATAGAACAGAAGGAAAAAAAGGGATCTTGTAATTATTGTATATTTTGCACAATAAATGAACCTACTGCACTAGATATGCAAAATTTTCAAGGCCTAACATTCCATGCACATTTAGCGAGTAAAATATCCCATTGTTGGTAATGTTGAAAAAGACCGCGGAACCAAAACAAGTGAGCAATTACCACGGCTGTTCCACACATTGTGTTTGTCTCTGTTGTGACGGCTATGGATATTAGTCTGAAAGGTTTTGTCGTTACGTGAATTTACATGGTTCACGTCGACGAACAATTTTGTATAATTCATGTTTGACAGTCGCAGTTGTTAACAACTTTAAGAATTGTATACTAAACAAAACTAACAGAAATGATTTTCTACATTAGGTGTCTGAAAAGTGCCAAGATAATTTTAATAGTTTAGTGAATATAAGCCACATATTAGCTAGCCACTAACGAGACTTCTTCTTCCTGCCCTTATCCTACGTTATGTGGGGTCGGCACAACATGTTTTTCTCTTCCATTCTCCTCTAACTTTCGCTGTCGTCACTTTCGTATTCTAAATCGATGTTTCGTCACCTCAGCACTCACTCCTTTATTTCTCATATCCTCTTTCACACAATCCATCCTTTTATTTATTTTAATCTTTGTTGCACAATACATGAAGGTACAAATGGCGGACTTAATGCCTTAAGGCATTCTCTACCAGTCAACCAATGTGTAATAAAGTTTAAGTAAATAATAGTTGATTACTGTTGTTTCCGCATATTCCTAGTGATCTTCCCCGCGGTTTCGGTCCATTAGCTCACTATATTGTGCCTGTTGCAGGTTCGCGTGATCTCGTTAAGTGCGTCTGCCACCCGACCATTCCTACTTTCGCCTTACATAATACAATGCTTCTACTTCTATATCTATAATTGATAACAATTGGTCACTATGCAATACACCTAACTTTCCAAGTTGATTATTAACTAAACCTCATTCGTTGAATTTTTCGTTAACTTTGGTTACAAAATTAAAAAAAAAAACATCAATTGAATTTTATATTTATCTTGTCACGAAATATTATCGATTCGGATTCGGGCTTCGATTATTAATATTTTTAATAACAATCTGTGATCTAAGGGTCTGTGCGGAAAGAGAAGAATCGTAGAATGTATAGGCTCCCCTACATTTCACGACTCTTCTCTTTCCGCACAGACTATAAATATTTTATTTAATCTGACATTAGCTCTAGAGTCTAACGGGCCTTCAGTGTAGACCAGTGTCTGGACAAAAGTGATAGCTCTAACCAAAGTTAGGTACAATAAAAGTCAATTAGCACAGATACAAGGTACAGTGACTCGTTGACAACGGAGAGTGAAACGTCACGTCGCTGACTGACCCTAATTTTTCCGTTTCTTCTGTCGGTTCACTATCCATTGCTGCATTATCTTGGAGGATAACCCAAATCTTCGCATGAAGTCGCATTATTGTATTTCTTCAATATCATGGTAAATTAGGGTTGTAGATTCAGAATTAGGTACAAGTGAAAGTTAAACAGTTCACAGTTATATGAGAAAAACATTGCAATATTAAAGAACACGTTTTCTGGACAAATCAAAGGTTATTGACGAAATAATATATGTATATCTGCGAACTCGCATACCTGTCCCGTCTTAATCTAAGAAATAATTCTAAGAGAATACGCTGTATTTAAGACTGTCCCAAAAGCAAGACAAATGGGGCATTATCTATGAAAAGGGACCTTATTCTCGTTATCGATGGCGCTTACGGCGCACAGCGTCTCGCGGGCATCGCGGCATTTTATTTATATCGGAGCATCGTTAATACTGGCGTAAGTGCCATCGACAATAAGTTCCCTTTTCATGGATAACGTCACAAATTAGCAAAAACAAAACTAATAAGGTTCACACCTGACGTCGTAAATATTGTACCTCTACCTAGTAAATATTGGTTATAAGTAGACCAAGTTATATCAAATCAGAAAGTATGATATCTGCGTCACATGTGATAACAAGGCCAAGGGCGACGACCGGCTGGGAGCTGTTTCCTCAATTCCACGCTAGATGTCACTTTGCCGTCCGCCGCGATTCGTACAACGCGGTATCGTTTGTTTCCCGTAGATTATACTGAACGCTTGGCGGAGCGTCGAACGGTTGCCATCAGAAGGGTCTTAACTGACTCGACTGAACAGCGAGTGATGAATTCGGATATGAATTTTGTGATTCCACCCCGCTCGCCTGCAAGTCAACTATCGCAGACTTGCAGGTCGATGATCTGACGCTGTTTTTGGCCCCTTATTAAACACTCAAATTAACATAGCATTTATAATATAAATGAAGGAGTCTGATTATCAGACTCCTAACAATACGAGTACTCCGATTCAGAGTATTTGAATCGGAGTACTCGTATTGGTCATCTTCATCTATATTTGCAAATAATTATAGTATTTATAGTGTAACGAAAAGCCACGACGTAACATAGATAGGTATATGTTTGTTGATTATCTAATAGAAATAAAACTATTGTACAATCTTTCCTTTTATTAACTAGTGTCGTTAACCTACCTAACTAAACCAATGTTAAGATTCGATATGATTTTTACGAGTGGTACTCAGAGTATTATAACTGACTGAAACTTGTGAGTTATTGAAGCAAATTTATTTCCCGTACCGTACTAAATATTAATTATTGGATCCGGTAATAATCCATTAATTGCTGTTCTTGCACTAACTTTTGATACCACGACTTTGGCAAACGAGCGTAAGGCCTACCCAATAGTAAACGAATACCGTAGCCTACACTACAGACGCTTGCAACAAAATATGTAGATGGTAAGTTGCCCTTGGTGGTAGTTGCCCTTGTAGAATATTTATACCGTTTTAAAATTGGACCAAATTATATTAACATAACTTGCATGCAATGCAAACTACAAAAATAACGATTTACAAACAAGTTTTACTTTTAAGCGACCTACATTTTGCCACTTAAGTAGTAAGGTCATTTAAAACTTAACTATCCTTTATTAGTGATAATTAATTATGTAATTGTATATTTTTTAGTACAAACAGCAACACTCTTCATTGTCCATTGGTGGATCTTATGCCTTTTGTAATAACTTAATAAGGTTTACCGATGGACAGTTAACAGGGTGGGCGATAGTACAGCGTAAAAATATAATATATAGGCAAAGGAAACGTGTATCAAAAGCATTGCTTAATTTCGTTTGAGTTAAGCATAGTTTAAATTATTAAGACCGTCATGGAAATCCATATGAAACCATCACCGCTCTCGCTCCTGGCTGCCCTGTACGGCTACCACCAGTTTTGACATTGACAGATTAACTCGCGTTTACGTAAATTACTTTCTATACATCTCGCTTGCACTAATATGCGAGTACGAGCGAGATGCATAGAAAGTAAGTTACTTAAACGTGAGTGAATATGTCAATGTTAAAACTGGTGGTAGTGCTTCTGGTTCCTGGGCCGCTGAGTGATTCCACATTCGGGGGGTAGCGTGCCCATTCTGTATGAAATACTATTACCTACTTAATCTGTGGTAGCGTGACAGCTGTGGATTTTTACCTGGAACAAAAAGTTATATTCAGAGATTTGTAATACATATATAACAATTGATACTACTAGAACATAATTTACTCGAAAATAGCTGTTAGACTTTGTGTCAGATAAAGTTAAAGTTAACTTCTTAACTAAATTAACCAGTATACCGGGTGTGGCCTGTAACACGAGCAAAGAATTAAAACATAGATTGTACTCCTCAAACCGTGACACTTTTGTTCAACAACTTTTAAAAATTATGAAGTATCTACACTCCCTATTTTTCATACAAAATAAATATTATCTTCAATGGACGCCATCGCCACGCCATATCATTGTGATTGACGTTGCTTGTCACGCCTTAAACATAACAAAATTCGCAATACATTGCGTCTTAGAATAAACTTTAAAGTGTATTAAAAATCAAACCACAAGTTATTTTTAAAAGTCGCTGAACAAATGTTGGTCAGTATGAGGAGTACAGCCTACAGTTTAATTTTTTGCTCATGTTACAGGCCACACCCGGTATAAGGTGTTAATAGATTTATACAATTTATTAATTCAGAAATTACAGAATGAAAATTTACAAGTTGTAACACAGTTATTTTTTACGTTACAGAAATCAATCATCGCGAACGCGCAACCGCGCATCTCACCATGGGTCAAGAGCAGTCGTATGCGGCTCACGCTAGCGCCGCCCAGGTGGCTCGCTACAAGGAGAAGTACTCCGACCCCCTCCAGTACCGGAGTTCCCCCATCACCTTCCCCGCCGACTTCGACGACGACTACAAGCGACACAAGGCCAGGCGCAGCGCGGAGAGCTTCAAGAGCGACTCCTCCACCAAAAGCAGTGGCTACAGAAGCGGATCGAGCGGCTACGAATGCCGCTCCGAAAGATCCTGCAAAAGCGACTACTACTGCACATCCCTATACAAAAACAATCACTACACAGACGTTAATAAAGAACTATATAAACCGGTGAAAATACCGAAGGAAAAACGCTACAACCTCCAACTGTTTGACGACAAAGATGAACTGAAAACTCCGCGTTTGAAGAGTTACCATAGTGAACCTGAATCCACGAAGCCTAAGGTGGCTGCCCCAAAGAAGGCGGGAATAAGGAATTACACTCCTAAGATCCTGTCAGAGGACGAGCAGAGAAATAAAGTGGATAACTGGATATAAGAGAGCTAAGACTCGTAGATTAAGTTGTAAATATTAGTGTAGTAGTAGATGAGTTGGGGACGCAAACATGGAGGCAGCAGGAGCGCTCGCGAGTTTGGCCCCGTCGCCCATCACTGTGCTGGGTCTGATACCACTCCTGGCATTAGGGATCACGTACTTCAGATACCAACAGTTCGACCCAGAGTCTCATATAACGGATGTCAATGCTGTGAGTATTCTCATTTAAACAAAAGGATAACATTTATGTAAAAAAAAACTTTCCATCAATACAAGATTCCTCTGATGCTTTATTTATTGTATAAGACTGATATAAGTTATATAGACACATATCTCAATAAAATACAATATTACTGATACTCGCATAAATACGTAGGTAGCTAAGGATTTATTAAACATCGTATTAATTACTAACGAGTAAATTACTAGTCTCCCTGTGTTTCACCTCACAGTTCATGATTGAAACGAAACAATACGTAACCGCAAAGGTCACTTTATTATTAACCCTCATATTTTATTACCGTTAAAGGCTGAATTAAGTAATTTGGAAAAAGTTCGCGGCCTCATTACTATAGTCAATATTTATCTCCATTTCAGATATTGCCGATATACGATTTCGTGATAGTGGGCGGCGGATCGGCGGGCGCCGTGGTGGCGTCGCGCCTCTCCGAGGTGGGGAACTGGACGGTGCTGCTGCTGGAGGCGGGCCAGGACGAGACGGAGATCTCCGACGTGCCCGCCCTGGCCGGCTACACGCAGCTCTCCGAGATGGACTGGCAGTACCAAACCACGCCCTCGTCTAACCGCTCCTACTGCCTCGCCATGAACGGCGACCGCTGCAACTGGCCTAGAGGCAAGGTCCTCGGCGGATGCAGCGTCCTCAACGCCATGGTATACGTGCGGGGCAATCGCAACGACTACGATCTCTGGGAGGCGCTCGGTAATCCTGGCTGGTCCTACGACCAGGTGCTTCCTTATTTCATGAAATCTGAGGACAATCGGAACCCATATCTCGTCAATACGCCCTACCACGCCGCAGGAGGCTATCTGACGGTTCAAGAGGCTCCGTGGCGCTCGCCACTTTCAGTGACATTTCTGAAGGGCGGCATGGAACTTGGATATGAGAACAGAGACATAAATGGAGCGAAACAAACTGGATTCATGCTAACACAGGCGACCATGCGGCGCGGCAGTCGGTGCAGCACGGCCAAGGCCTTCTTACGGCCTATACGCAATCGAGAAAACCTTCATATCGCCCTCGGAGCACAGGTCACCAGGATACTAATAAATCCGGTTAAAAAACAGGCTTACGGTGTCGAGTTTATAAGAAATGGACAAAAGCAAAAAGTAAGGATCAAGCGAGAAGTCATCATGTCAGCCGGATCATTGTCCACGCCCAAATTGATGATGCTTAGCGGAGTGGGACCAGCGAGCCATTTGAAGGAGCACGGTATCCCTGTCATCGCAGATCTTAAAGTTGGCCACAATTTGCAAGATCACGTTGGGCTGGGAGGCCTAACATTCGTCGTTAACAAACCTGTCACGTTTAAAAAGGATCGGTTCCAAACATTCGCTGTAGCTATGAACTATATTCTTTACGAAAAGGGACCGATGACCAATCAAGGCGTCGAAGGTTTGGCTTTTGTCAACACGAAGTACGCTCCAAGTTCGGGCAACTGGCCCGACATACAGTTCCACTTCGCTCCGAGCTCCGTGAACTCCGACGGCGGCGAGCAAATCCGCAGGATTCTGAATTTACGGGACCGAGTATACAACACCGTTTACAAACCGATCGAGCAAGCAGAGACATGGACCATTCTCCCTCTGTTGCTTCGCCCGAAGAGCTCCGGCTGGGTAAAGTTGAGAAGTCGCAATCCGTTTCATCCGCCTGATATAGTGCCCAACTACTTTGCATACAAAGAAGACATTAAAGTATTAATAGAAGGCATAAATATAGCCATGGCTCTGTCCAATACGACAGCCTTCCAAAAGTACGGGTCGAGGCCCCACACCATACCTATGCCGGGTTGTCAACACCACGTGCTGTTCAGTGACGAATACTGGGAGTGTTCGCTGAAACATTTCACGTTCACGATATACCATCCGACTGGCACTTGTAAAATGGGGCCAAAGACGGATCCTGCGGCGGTGGTGGACCCGAGGTTGCGAGTCCACGGTGTGGCCAACCTGAGAGTGGTGGATGCGAGCGTCATGCCGACCATCATAAGCGGCAACCCGAACGCACCAGTAATAATGATAGCCGAAAAAGGCTCGGACATGATCAAGGAGGACTGGCTTGTGTTATGACAGTGTTTAGTGATTATACTAGTGGTTACAATTGTGAAAGTGAACAAACTAAAATACTCAGCTCAGTCATGGAAATTAATTTTGTGTTACTTTGCGTAAGACGTTTCGATAAGTTTGTAAATAGTTCTATTTGTCACTTAGAAATAAGAGAGCGATGTGGTATTTTATTGTGCTAAAGATTATGTATGTAAATGATAAGAACAATAATAATAAAAAACAAAATAAATATCTTATTCTTTGGTACCTTTATATTCTCCCTATTTACCAGTGATTGATCAAATAAATAATCTAAGTAACAACAATAAATAATACCTTGGAATAACTCATAATAAAATAGAACTATCCTAATTCATTACTCAAATAAAAAACAAGAATGGATTATAATGGTAAAACAAGTGAAAACAATTTGGTGAAAAGAATATCGTTAACAACTTTCGGTTTGCGGTTATACTATTTTATACCTACTGTTTTTGCTAAGTGTTCTTGTAATAAACGAATATCTGGGAGACCGAGCTTTGCTCGGAAAACATATAAAAACTCAAAAATGCGCGTTTTCCCAGAGATAAGACATAGCTAGATCGATTTATCGCCCCCCAAAACCCCCATAAAGCATCATCGAAATCGTTAGAGCCGTTTCCGAGATCCCCGAAATATATATATATAAATAAATAAATAAACAAGAATTGCTCGTTTAAAGGTATTAGATAGATTAGTTAGATTACATAAAGTCAAAATACTGATCATAAACTATGTAAATGTCATAATATCATGCAAATTTTATAGCTCCCAGTTAAGCCAATAAAAATTGTAATTTAATTAAATAATGAAAAAAATAAAAAAAAATTGTGTAGAGTCACCCTTTTTTAAATTATATTTTTATTTTAATGAGCCACCTCATATTTTATTTATTTCATATTGTTATTATTTGTTGTTATAGCGGCACACTCTGAGAAAATTGCAACAATACCTATAACGATTCTTGAGATAGAGCCTGCGCACAGACAGACAGACGGACGGACAGCAAAAGCTTAGTTAAGGTTCCGATTGTCCCCCTTCGGGCACGGAACCCTAAAAATGACGTACTATGCCACCTGAAGGAAGGGGAAACCTTAGTTGTTCATTTAAAAGTGTCACGAAGTAACTTGACGCCAATCCCTGAGGAAAATAGGTTCACTAACGAACTGGGAGGTGAAATTTAATCTCGACGGACCGCAATAAAGGTAATACAATAAAGAGAAACTCGACCTCAGGACGTGGTTTACATTTTATTTGCTTTACAAATCGACGAGTCGGCTCTCATGGCGTCGGCGCTTAATTTCTTTATTTGTAAACGTCCTTGCCTGTGGTAAATAGAAAATCAATAAGAAATCGAACTGAGGGATAATCAGAGATATCAGACAAGGCATAATGAAAATAGATGCAATTGCCACTATGAAAATTGTTTTAAATGAGTCCATTTACTTTATTTATATCAAGCAAGCAATTAATACTTAAAAAAAGAATTGAGTTTTAAATCAACAGCTCAAGTAGTTATAAATACAATAATATTCTCATAAAAAAACACGTACTATGTGTTAACAAAATATAAAACTCCCAGGTAATTATTAACTCAAACACTTAATTATTAACTATTTTACTCATGCACGAGAAAATATCTAGTAGTTAATTTATTGCAATCAGTAATATGCATTTCTCAAAGATATGTCATAAATACACATTTTTTTTCTCCTTTTTTGATAAAAACAAACGGTATAATAAGCTCAAAGCGGAGTACTACTAGTGACATCGAGGGAGGAGTAGCAGAACTAATTCTGCTAAACTGAGTACTACTAGCGCCATCTAGTGGGCTATGGCTGACTTCACTTCACTCAAAAACGCCATCTACTACATTAGAGGTTCAAACACAAATCTGAATAAGTTCCAATCTGAAATAGAGGGCGCTAAAATAGAAGACGCCGAAACCAAACAAGTAACAAAAAATCGGGCAAGTGCGAGTCGGACTCGCGCACGAAGGGTTCCGTACCATACAAAAAAAAACAAAAAAAAAAGCAAAAAAAAAAACGGTCACCCATCCAAGTACTGACCACTCCCGACGTTGCTTAACTTTGGTCAAAAATCACATTTGTTGTATGGGAGCCCCATTTAAATCTTTATTTTATTCTGTTTTTAGTATTTGTTGTTATAGCGGCAACAGAAATACATCATCTGTGAAAATTTCAACTGTCTAGCTATCACGGTTCGTGAGATACAGCCTGGTGACAGACGGACGGACGGACGGACGGACGGACGGACGGACGGACGGACAGTGAAGTCTTAGTAATAGGGTCCCGTTTTACCCTTTGGGTACGGAACCCTAAAAAAGCGTTTGTAAGTACAGTCAGCAACAGAAGCAGTAAATAAGTTGTCAGGTAGTCACAATGATCCTTTTTTTTTATACCACGTCGGTAACAAAGGAGAACATGACTCGCCTGATGGTAAGCAGTCACCGTAGCTTAAGGACGCCTCCAACAACATGCGCGTTGCCGATCTGCGTGAATTCCCTCAACACCTAATCCACAACACGCATTCGGGTTATGTTTTAGATGTTCTAAATTTCTTGGCAGATATAAGTAGGCTTCTTTACAATATTGTGTCACAGTTACGCACTTATTTGTAGGCTAAACGTGAAATGCAAATAATCAACAATATCTCCTATGTCATAATCCAAAATCAATATCGGAGCAATCCTTCGCGGATTGCGAAAGAGTTACGTAACGCAAAAATGTCCAAATTTTAAAAATGCCTAATGACCACGACTCGCCGCTTTAATGGAGGCAGGAATTAAGTTATTGCGCACTCGTGAATGCACATAAATGGCAGTTTAAAGACGGAAACCCACTGCGGGGCAAACTAAGTACATACCTACATTGACAGTGTTTGTTCAAACTTCGCCGTGCCCTGCTGAAAGAGGGATCTTCTCTTCAATTTGGCATAAAAGGCATGCTTGCGTGCAAGGGTGTTGCAGCGCTACAGCATATTAGGTAGTAGGTGTAAGGAAGTTGCTTACAGTTACAGTGAGTAACTGGCTGGCTTGGCCTCGATATTTGGTTGACATGACATGACATGAAATGACATGAAAGGAAATTATGAATACATAAATAGTAGGATAATTTTGGACCATGAAAAATTATTACGTCAAAATTCGAGATGATAATAATATTATACTTAAATACCTATTGTTAAAATGTGCCTACGAATCTTGCTGATTGCTGCCCTTTAAGACGGACTAAATCAGCTTTTAGCAGACAAGGGCCACATAGTAGTTAACGAAGTTGACGCGGGCCGCACATTGTTAATAAAATAATAATAATAAAAAAAGAAATAAAAAATTGTGACTTTATCAGACATTGTCGTTTGTCAATATTACATACAAAATAGCCAGGGAGGCTCGCGGGCCGCCTGTTGCCGACCGCTGGACTAAATGATTACCCCGAGTTGTCCCTATGTATGGCACAGTCACCATCAGATATATCGGAGCGGCCTAGATGCTCAAAAATAGCTGAACACGCACTCTAACGCCTTGACAGTAAGAGGCGTGTTCAGATAAATGTGAGCACCTTGGCCGCTCCGATATATCTGACGGCGACTGTGCGTGCAAAATGGAGATAGTGTGGACATAATTCCAGATCGCCATGACCACGACAACTTTTTAAAGATCACAGGACTGACAGGATTATAAGAAGAGATAAGTACAAAACAGTCTGCCGAAATTTTAGCTGGGGACGGGCACGTCAAATGTATACGAAACGTAAAAATAGCCATGTCAGATAAACGTCAGTCCGTACAATGTGTATGATCATTGGCCGCCTAATTTCGACAGAGGGGAACGCCTGTTAATGGCTACTCCGTTTGGTTAAGTATATCCTCTAAGATTACCTTCCGTGATTACCTATCTATTTCTCACTTGATGGTCTCTTCGGAAGATCAGCGCTCGAAGTCGCCAGCAACGTGCTGAGATGGGGCCATTTCGTGACACTTTATTTTCACTATGTTCTTTCTATGTATGTCTATTGTCTGTTTGTTTACGAATAAAAACTATTCTATTCTATAAGCGGAACGCCACGGCTTGTTGAGTAACCAGAACGGCAATACAATATTACAATGTCAAGATTCGCCCAGAAAGTCCAGTCACACTGACCGAATAGTTTTAGAGTGGAATCAGTGAAATCAGAAATGTACCAACAGCGGAAACAAATGTAGTCCTCATAATTACTCAACTAAGCACAAATTCCACGTGCCCTCATTTTCCATTAGACTATGTGGAGCGACGCGGGTTCACCTGCTTCATAATCCTTCATTCATACACCCTTGTATCATAATCTATTACACAGTTGAAAAAGCAACTTTATGCTTTCAATTTTAGGTTCATTATTTGTTGAAAAAAGTTAGCGAAATACGCGGAATCGAAAATTAGCAGATATATTAGCATTCAGCGGCGCGCCTGCGACTGACAATGCGTGAGCGATCACGTACACAGACATTATATAACACTGAAATGAGTTTTATAAGGGCTTATGTGAGCATGAACACTTAAATAAGTATGACGTTTTAGTTGCACGCCGGATTGATGCCAAAATGGTATGTTTATACAAATCCGTAAATGTTGTGCCCTATGCAATATGGTGGGAACATTGGGAAGTTGCAAAAGGGTTACACACTAAAAGGAGCTCTACTGATTGCCTCACTTTATTTTACATAAATACATGATTTGTATTAGCTAGTGGATTATGGAAGTGAAACAGAAACTACCTACTAGGAACAATGCTCAAGCACGATGTCGACCTTCTCCGATGAGGTATTATAGTGCAGTCACAGGCTAGAAGTAGAAATATCTAATCCAAATAAATCGATGGATGGGACACTTTGCACGACTAAAAACAATTCTTACCGACACCTAGAACTTCCTAGGAGTACATCCTTTGCACAGACCACATGATGTTGTCCATAGTGGCGAAACAACAAAGTTTACGTGTTACCCCACCGTTATTATTTATACCCCAGGTAGGTTCATATTCAACCGAACATAACTCCACGGTTCTTATGGAACATTCTCACCATCGCCTAGCTAGAACCTTCCTAGACGAAGACAGGCGGTTGCCCGCAGTGTTAAGACCACAAAGGTTACGACACCTCATTTCCGTATTTGCGAACCTTTTCCGCGAACGTGCTCTTTAATTACGCAGGATCTCATTTCATCGTGTTTCTAATTGTATAATGGCCCTATTTCCTTTGTTTATGTAATTTATGCACGCACTAACTTTGCTTGAATTATTGGAGGTTTTGTAGGCACAAAGAGATGTCTCTAGAACATCTGATTGTAAGCGAACTGTTATCAAATCTCACAACATCTCAACAGGAGGGGACAGGGGTCAAAAAAATCCTCAAAAACCCCTCACGTAATAATGGTTGCCCCTTAATTTGTTTATTTAGTTATGTACTACTAACTATAAAAGTTGTTTAACTGGATAACAAGACTCCTACTAAACTTATAACTGGCAAGTTTATCTAAGAACCTAATAGTAAATTCTCCAAGGCGCATTACGGAACTCAAGTATTAACTGAATCATTTTATCTCTGCTTTTATTTTAAGTGTCGCTTAGCTTGTAAATAGTATACAATACTAAAAGCGCTGATACCACGGCATAAAGCCGGAGCGGTGACGCAAGCGGCATTACGGGGAGACTTTCGATTTCTGGATGAAACCGACAGGCTGCCATGGTAACACGGTCGCGTGGCAATTACCACGCTCGCCTGTCCTTGGGAACACGTGTTTACTTTATCATTTCGTTACTTTTATGGAGCTCTGACGTAGGATAGATAGAAGATATTCTGACAATACTGTACAGTATTGTTAGACCAAAAAAATATGGTCTAAGGTCTAACTCTATAGGGTAGTCTCGAAAGGAACCAAATATTTAATCTCCTCCTCGGTGTGAGTTTTTCCGTAAGTTTTGCCACCTAAACATCCTCATAATAATGTCTATGTACTTTTGACATTTTCCACTACCTATTTCATTCATAGTGTTGAATCAAATTTCAGTTGTACATTCATTCTCCAAATCTAGCAAGTCATTGTTGGCCGTCTCGCCATTCAATAGAGTCTAACCAACAATTTCAATGTAGTATCACGATCTCATCAGCTACTTGGCCCTCGTTGTGCAACATACTTAGCGAATTGAACTCCGGAAGGCAATCCTTCCGGCCGCAAATGTCTACAGAAGATAAACTAATGCATTCTGCGTCCTATTTGCTATGTTTACTAACGACTCGTAATTATTTATGTGTACTGTGCAATATACATAATGATGTACACATCATAAGCGCAGCTTCCGTGAACTAGATTGCTTAGACTAGATTTTACTGTTTCTACGATTAAGTAATAAAGATTTATTAAATTATTCTATAGCCATCCACTGGCTTATAAAAAAGCCTATACATATATATTCCATAGTATGTATTATGAATCTTTTTTTGACAAATCAAAATTGAATTCGTTTGTGGGCAGCTAGAGGTGTATGTGTGTGTATAGTGTTAGGACTTAAACGGATGTCCGTTATATTCGTTAGTATCTGTAGGCGTGGCTCACTCCGCGATTTCGTCGCTTTGCTACAGGTAGCTAAAACTACATCCGTTCGACACCAATTTTGGTGGCTAGCCAATCTAGCCATAAGCCGCGCTTGGCGCTGTCGCCACCTAGCGGCCATATCTGTCCTGATCGTAACAGACGCGTTTTGGTAGAGAGTGAGTCTTCTGTACCCAGATACTATTATTTATTCTGTGGCTGTGGTATCTGTAAAATGTGTAGGTATTCCTTGGGCATCGTATTACCTAACTTGATAAGATAATCCTTTCATTTTGATTTTCGATTCAAAGGTAAGTAGGTACCAATCATGATCGATAGTGTTTTTAAATCGGGATATCTTAGGATACATTTTTTTTTCATTTCCATTCAATCTGGCCCCTAAATTGTAAACTGAAATATAAGTCTATACGAAAGAAAGAGCCCCTAAAATCATAACTTTGATAGGTATTATCCCTTGCTAGCTTCAAGGGATAATATCTATCAAAATTATGATTTTAGGGGCTCGTTCGTAGGGGCATGTTCTTTTTCAGTTTCTTTCTAATTAACGTTCTCACACATCCTGGAACGTAACAATATGGCACAAATCCTAGTCTACTTTAATAAAAATCAATTAAATCTGTATTCATTCTGCATTAAACGTGGGTTTCTTTCTACTAAGTAGTTCAAGGCGAAGCTAAACCAACTTACTAAAACGTCGTGTCAGGAAGAGCGTCTATTTCATAATCAGATTTAGGACGAACCGATCGACCGGTCGTGTTTCAATCGTAATCGTATTAATTATTGTGGGTGCGCTACACGTACATTTTCATCACAAGTCGGCATCGAGTTGAGTCGATGCTTTTGACTCATCGATGTCATAATTGCGCCTCTTCCGAATAAACCATGATATGACACAGATTATGTCACGGCACGGTATTTTACTCGTAGCTGTCAGCGCTTTTAATTGAGGCGATATTTATAGTTTCTGCGTTGTAAACATTATTAGGAAGTAAACAAAAGTAGCGGGACATGACAGGCTCCAAATAATAATGCAGGAAAGGTCCGGTTTTCAGAATGTACCCACAATAGGCCTGATGACAAATTTTGAAATCCCTTTTATTATTGTCGGTACACTTGTATTGGTTCCGAAAAACACAATATTTCAGCTATAGGTACTCATAAGATTTAACATAAATAATTGCATTTTATTATAGCTAGTTTAAAACTCGCGCGAAAACGCCTCGCACGACATTTTTGACGTCACCATTTAGTTGGTGGTAGGGTGGTAGACATTGTTTACATACTTACAGTTACAAATTTCCCTTGAATCCGAATGATATTGTTAATTCAGCACCATATATTACGATTAGGGATGATAAATACATTACAAAAATTTATCACATTAACTCATTTTACACAAAAACTCTCACACGGTTGCAATTTAAGATGAATTATTTAGATACATGTAAATTTTGAGTGAAAATCACCGAGCACCGGTTTTACTTTTTAATTTTTCATTTTTCTAGTTACGACAGCCAACATGGCAATGATAGTTCCATTCAGCCAAATAATTAAAAAAGTTTGTTGGTGAAATATCGTATTATTTAGCATTTTATTTAGATAATAACAAATAGATATCTCCTTTATATCGTGTAATAATATTTTTTGGACGTAATAAATGTTTAGTGGCGAAATAACATTTTTTTGCACCTTCGAACTCTTTGGTGAGAACGTATGGATTTCGGTCAATGAGGTTGTCTATGTTGCTCTAAGAAATATGTTATGGATTGATGACGTCACTGTTTAGAACGCTTCTGATTGGCGTTTCAGTAATAATGGCCGATTGGAGAATTTCGCAGTTTTATTTTATTGAATATATTAATAATCCTTCAGGTTATACTGAGATTGGGCCATTTTTTAGAATCATATTAACATAAGTATATGTTTCTTTGAAACCATTATTTCCGTGATTCTTTGTTACTTGCAACAGGCCTATTAAGATAAACAAAAAAACAAATCACATATATACCTACCTGTCTAATAAGTCTAATAACTAAGGATTCATAAGATGCGCCTTAATTTTGATTTATGCTGAAGTCTGTCAATCAAGATGAAGGAAAAATTATAAAATAGTACGTACTCCAATATTATGACATACTCATAATATTTAAATAAGGCAGTTTAGATTTAATTGCGAGTTATTTCAAAAATGTGCTAAGAATTACACTCCGAATAGAGAAACCACGGTAACCACACGCACTAAAAACGTAAAACGCATTACCCAAAACATCTCATAATAATGCATAATACACATATATGGGTATCTAGGTCCCCTCTGTTTTAGTAACCCCGATTCTGCGCCGACAGTTCGCAAGGCTGCGCCGGCGCGGCGTCGACCGCGTGGGGTGCGCGCAGTCCGCCCCGAACCGTCGCACGCGCGCGCCGAGTCGCGCACATCGAAACTTTTGCTTATCGGAAACTTTGTCAGTATTTTTATAAACGTTACTTTTTCACAGACTGATTTTGTAGTGTTAACACTAAAAAAAAAAAAAAAAATGGCATCCATTATGCCTTCGGAAGTGCATTGTAGGAAACGCAAGCAATTAAAAAATCATAAGTGTTTTGCCTTGTAACGTGAATAACAAGGATAATTCTGTGTAATTATTCGCGATATACCTGCTGGTGCTATAAGACCTTACCTAATGCAACGTAACTGTTACTGGAATATCCACTCGAAGGTTGTGTAAGCCAATGCACCTACATAACTAATGTAAGCGTGTCTAATTACAGGGAAAATGCATTTTTTTGTTGGCAGTTTCAAGATCAAACTGTAGCTGTCATCTTCCGACGATATTATCGTTTTCTTCGATATCTTCTCTACCGGCAGTAGGTGTGATCATGGAACAAATTTCGGCTAAAAAATTCATTTCAATATTCAAAACCGTGTCAAAACCGAATGTTAATTTTTTTGAGGATTGTCTTTACCACATTACGTGTATTGTTTCTCCATATTATATTATTAATACAATCATTTGTATGAATACATTTTTGGGGGGTTGATATGTAAATATTTGCAACCTGCCTTATGTACTTATAATGCAATCTTCTCTATTTACATAGTTCACATTTCCATAATTCACATTTCAGTTTTGTAACATTATAGATTTTTCAAAACTAATTTATAACCTTAATCAAACATAAAACATGTGTATGAAAATCATATCCCATAAGAATCACTTGTAGTATTAACAATTTCATGTTCTAAATAGGCTTTATTTTAATAAGTCGCTGATTTGGAAGATAACATCGTGTGGACTTTGGAGAGCCCTTGATGTTATTTTAATTTTTGTTTAATTAAAGCGATTCTGAAAAAAAATAACTTTTGAAAAAGTTACGATTGATAACAATCTTAGATCCTATCTATTCAAACACCTAAATCGATGTCGTAAACGGTCATCCCAAAATGAAGACGCAATCTGCTCTGGTTCCAACCAGCAATCAATCTGTCCAGATTGTGATCTCGGACTTTAAACTATCTAATTGTAACCATCGCGATTACGCTTCTGCGATGAGGCTTGCTATGCCAACGCATAAAAGGGTATTAATTAACATTGCTTCATATATTCCATACTTTTTGTAGACCAAAGAGTGTCCCAACACTAGTTACCCAAGTAAAAATCACGTATTTGTTATATGTTACACACTTAGCCTCTGCAACTTCAGCCGCTTAAAAGTCGCCTGCCCTCATCCTCTCCCCTTCAAACTCAACCCCCAAACTATTGCATTGCATTGCCTTAGCTTAAAACAATTGATATTTCGTGTGTGAAATTCACCCATTTAGTCGTTAGCGCGATTAAGGATTTAACGTCCACATTTTCAAACTTTCTTATTTATAATTACGCATTAAGAAAATAATATCTACATAAATATACCTATGGGCTATGTCCAACAATTCCATTATAAAACTGGACACTAAGAAGAAAATATGATTTCGGCAGGGTCATTACTCAACCAAAAGTACTGATTATACAAATATAGTTCTCAAAATAATAATACAGATTTTAGACAGCTGAACTTGCATAAAATAAGTGGACAAATATGTAATATATGCAAAAAGATGCTATTAATAGACGCGGCTAAGAAACATCTTAAATGACCCCGCAAAATATTGGTTTATCACCCACACGGGGGCAAATCCCGTCCAGATATATTAACCATTAAGGAATGTAGCGAAAAAGTTCGTGTAGTGCAACCTTATTAAAACAAAACAAGGGAATGTAAATATTTCTTGACCTATATCAATAATTCAGGTCTTAACCTATTACATAATGTAATAATTGCTTCCTCGCTAAGCCTAAACGGTCTAATCACCGCATTTAATTAGTTATCGCAGTTAGGTAACTGCGGAACGCCGGTGGAAACACTCGTTGACGTAAAAGTGCTGTTTTTGACCCAGTGATGTTTTGCAATGAACCGGCGCACTAGTTGTTAAACTTAGAAATTCGTAATAAAATTTTAACGAATATATCAATAAAGCTTTGTTGCCTAACGTATTGCAGCATTTAAAAGTAATGAGGTTAATTGATTGTTTTGATAAATATTGGCAACCTAGCCAAGAACAGTCACTAAGGCAGCCAATTCCACGACCAAGGTGTTTTTTTATTGTATTTTAGGCATCGCTGGATAAAATATCATGTCGTAGTTAAAAAAATCGCGACCTTCACACGTAGGTATTGCTTCAATATTAATCAGATATAAATAGCAATAAATAGTATTTAGGTACTTAATTTAATTATAGTCCTTACCATTTGATGATTTAAATTGCAGAACTTTAAATATATGTACGAGCCAGGCTAACTTATCATCAATCTTACTTTTAAACAGTGATCTAATTACAATCGCGGAACACAATAATTATAACCCGGCTAATGACATGTTTCAACAAATCAGTCTGTGAAAAAGTGACAATTAGATGCTTAAACTGACATCTAAATTACTTCTCGTGTTTGTTTCGTAACGCAGTTTACAATCGAAGAGTCTTGAACTTGAGCGCATCGGGGAAGATCGTGGGAGCTGTGCAACAATCGACAGTAACAAGATACTTGCACTGCCTAATGCCTATGACATATGACTTTCGAACTGCGTGATATTGCCTGTCTGATGTACTGAGTCGTTAGTGCAGTGAGTGTTCTGTGGGGAATTTTAATAGTGATGTGTCAAGAGGCGGGAGCAGGGCGCTTAGAAGATACTGTTTGTTACAAGTATTCTGAAGTTATCGAAATGAACGTAAGTATTACTAACTGGGCCTAAAACTTGTTATAACCAAAATATGTAGGTAGTAATGTAGTTAATTTTATGGTTTAGAGTTCTCAATCTATACCTAATGTTTTGAATTGGAACTACGCACCGAATGTAATGGAAGGTGTAGAATATTCTGAACAGGCAATTTCAACAGTAGTTTTGACCATGTATAAATTTGTAACTTATTAGCGTTTACTGAGAAACAACTTAAAGATCAATGAGCGCCTGTAGCGGGATTACAACATCAATTAAAGATATTAAAAAGCAATAACTAGCATGTCAACAAGATGTGTGCCAAGGCCGCAATGTAATATGCACTATGTTGCTCAAATTCATTTTTACCAGCACCTAATGAGTGCCCACAGTTTCGACACGCTGTCAAATGTTACTGATACAATAATAAACAAACACGTACAGTCAGCAGCAGAAGTTGGTAAGCGGGCGAGGTGTTCAAAATTACCTTGACACGCTCTTATTCTCTTAACAAAAAGGTCGCGTCACGATCATTTTGAACCTGGCCGCTTAGCAACTTCTGCTGCTGACTGTAGTCTGTACCTAAATAGTTATCTTCTGGTGAAACTGGAAAAAGCTGCAGGCTACGAACCTTTGCCTTGGCTTGGTATTGATGAAACAAGTGTAACTTGTGTAATGGGCCGACCCGTAAATCACGTTTGCCATTGGCACGCATAAAATTAACCGCTAAAAATAAACACAATATTTAAATTGCGACATAAAAATTCGTTTAATCATTATCAATAGTTATTTTACGGAGCTGTTGCCTATTTTTTACCCAATTTTGAAAACTGTAGTACGTATTCAGTAAATATCCATCACCATCCTATATAAATATTGTAGATAACTACTGCAGTTTTTTAAGCTTCCGTAGCCCAATAGGAATTCTTGTAGTTTCACCATGCCCATTGTCCGTCTATCTGTCTTTCTATACAGTTTTTTTTTTTGCTTTTTCTAAAACGTTTTTCACACCTTACTTAATTCAGTCGTCCTAACTGTCATCCTAAAAACATAGTTCCTATTTAGTGCAGACGCATCCTTACTAAACGCGGTTTACACTTTTAGGATTTAGGATCCTGAACTAAATAAGATGTGTGAGTTAAGCGCCTTAACCCTAAAATGGTGCAGGTTCTCAAGACTACGGGACTCTACATGGGCGGGTTGCTCAGTTTGTTAACTTTATACTTAGTCAAATCAAATTACTATTAAACTACCAAGGAATTTAAATTCTTAATTAGCGCACAGATTCTTACCTATCAATGATTAGTCGATCGGTAGGTATTATGCAAAACCCAACTACTATCTATATATCTGTTGTTAGTACAAAAACGTAGTTATGTCAGATAGTGTAGGATTTTCCTAAGCTATGACGTAAACTTGTAAATATCCTTGTCCAGTTCATTATGTACCTTACTGATCTGGCTTGTGTCCTGTGGACCAACGCCAACGCGTAGCGTAATAGCGAATTACTTACAATACAACTCGTTTTGCATTATAATGTTTACTAACTTGGCTACCTATTTCTCTGTATTCTCATAATATTTACTAATAATTCTTCTTTTCCAACGAGGTTATAAATAAATAAATAATAAATAAATATTGGACATTCTTACATAAATTGACTAAGCAAGTAATCTCAAGAAGGCTTGTGTTGTGGGTACTCGGACAACGATATATTTAATATATAAATACTTACATAGAAAACACCCATGACTCAGGAATAAATATCTGCACATCACACAAATAAATGCCCTTAGGTACCGGGATTCGAACCCAGGACCATCGGCTGCAGAGAGTGCAGAGTCACTACCCACTAGGCCAGACCGGTCGTCAACAGTTAGGGTTTCTTCAATCAAATGCCTTAAAAAATTTGGCCACCAGCCAAAGCTACGAGGGAGGGTTATAAAGCCCCTGCTACACGGTCGCCGACAAGCCCCCAAACCGCGTGGCCTTGCTGGTCCGTCCCGGACCGTGTAGACAGTTGTTTCCAACAAAATTTGACCAAAACTGACCAAGGTCAGACGGTTAGAAGGCTTGTTGGCGACCGTGTAGCAAGGGCTTAAATCATAATCATAATTTGGCTTTATTGTTATCCATATCTTTAAGAATCAGGATAGTAGGTAATTCTAGTTTTTAGGTGTCCATAAAAACCATCATATAAAAAATATCCGAGCATCGTACACGTAGATAAAAAACAGTTTCACACAATTTTAACAAACCTAAGTTTAACGCAAGACATGCTTACAAAAGTAACATTTCTCAGCATCTTTTAGTGATATTGCGAGACGCAGTCGTCATGTGCCACAATACCATGTTAAAGCTGAAACACCTTCTTGACCGTTTCTCAAACGTTTCACAACCAACTAATAGCATCTCTGTACAAAATATCTGACTTCCAACTTGATCCGACCTTGGATTTCGGCCTTTATATTACTAAATAAAAATACCTTCTAGTGCAATTATCTTCTTCCATGACCCAAAAAAGTACTAAGTAAAGTGTCATTCTATGGAACTTGCTAACTATGTAAACAAAAGTCACTAGTAAATTCATCATTCAGAGACAATTTCAATATGGCGCTTTGTTTACATAGTTAGCAAGTTCCATATAATGACACCTTACCTACCTATTGATAACTGTCGCTTGTGACATTCGATGTTTATTAACATCAAGCATCTAAAAACGTCACGTCTAAAGGCTTGGCCACATACAGAGCGCGACGCAGCGCCGCGTCCACGCCGCGCGACCGCGGCACATGCTAACAGGTTACCGACGTCAAACAGACTGCGTCCCGCCGGTATCACGCCCCGCTTCTGTCGCGCCCCGCGCCGCGCGGCCCATTGCGTCCGCGCGGCGCGTGCGCAGCGCTGCGCCGAGCGAACGCGGCGGCCCGCCGCGTCGCGCAAGGTCACGTCAGTAGGATCGGACGTAGGCAGCGAGCGGTGCGCCGCGTTCCCGCGCGGCCGCGCCGCGTTCACGCGCGCCTTGAGGGCGTGTTGAGAGCGTGAGGCCGGCGCGATCGGCGCGCGCCCTGTTTGACCAGGCTTCGCGTCGGCATCACGCGGCGCGGACGCGGCGCTGCGTCGCGCTCTGTGTGTGGCCAAGCCTTAAAAGTATCGGTACGGACAAAGTGTCTATAATATATACCTACACGACCTTACTGTCCATATATTAAGGCCTATGAGGTTAATAATCGATGTGGCAGATCCTCTTAAGTTAAGAGAACAATTCAAAAGTATCTACCAATAAGGAACCATCGTCATCGAGGAGGCGATAGCTCTTACTTTAGATAACTATTTAAAGTTAATTTTGTCAACCGCTAGGCAACTGTTAGCATTTCACGCACTGGTAACCGCAAAAGCAGTGCAATAATGGTCATAATAGCATTATTTAATGAGGAAGACCAGAGGTCGTACGTAATGTGCAAATTTCTACATAAAATAACTACCTATTAAGTTAAAACGATCTACTTACCACATAATAAAGTTTTAATAGTAACGTTCACTTTGCAGCAATCGTAATTATCGGAAAAAGGTAACTTGTGTGCAAATAATTTTAAGCTCATCATCCTTGTAGATATATTACCCATCTACATTCTACACCAGCCTATCCATCTTCTGTTAGGCGTAATTAGTTATCACGTTTAACACGCAGGACATGTTATGATATATGACGCTTGTCTCTAACTAGCGCACGCTGTCAGAAAGTGTCTACCGCAATGTCTGGCTAAACAAGCGTAACCATAATGCGGCTCCTGGCGTCACTTTCGGGTACATTAGGTAGAGTCTGTGCGGAAAGAGAAGAGTCGTGAAATGGATGGGCTGCCTTACATTCCACGACTCTTCTCTTTCCGCACATACTCTATAGAATAATCATCAATTAAGGAAAGGTTAATCCCAAAATCATACTTCCCCGTTCGTTCAAAAATGCAATTTTGCACCGTAACCATCGTAAACATTGCATAAGACCATAATTATATATTTAAACATAAGACGGAGGTGCGGAAGACGTATGCAAAGCAAACAATGCAATGAGTTCGAGCAAATTCCATAGAACATTTCTAAACGCTTACGAAGTCCCATAAATGCCATAGGGCTTATTTAGACGATGCGAGAACTCGCATGCGAGTTTCATTACAATGCGGGTTTTGATCTGCCGGTTGAATTGGACGTAACCAACAGTCCGCAATGTAACTAAAATCGCATGCGAGTTCGCGCGCCGTCTAATGCGCCACAGACGACGCATCATGAAGCGTTTAGGAAGAGCGCGAAGTCAGCACACAAAGGGCAATTATATTTGTAAAATCATCATCATCATCACCTCCCCGTAAAGTTTTTTTTTTGTTAGCCTACTTTGGTGTCCCACTGCTGGGCTGCTGGGCAGAGGCCTCCTTTCGTTTTCTCCACTCGACCCTGTCATCGGCATTTTCCCACCATTTGGGGTAGAATGCGTCCAAGTCGTCCCGCCATCTCCTTTTCGGTCTGCCTAAACCCCGACCTGCACCGTCTATTGTGTTCCGTGGGTCCCACTCAGTAACGATTTTGGCCCAACTTTCTGGATGCATGCGACAGACATGTCCAGCCCAGTCCCACTTAAGCTTAGCGGTCTTGACGCCTACATCTACAACTCTAGTTTTGGAGCGTAGTTCCGTGTTTCTGATTCGATCAGTTCTGCGAACACCTAATATACCGTGTACGCCACTTATCCTGGTCCAGGGCTAGTCTCATCCAATTTCACCCTTAGAACTCAACAATTTGTAGAAATACCTACTCAGAATCTCGCTTGTATAGAATCTAATAAAAATACGTATATATGCAACAAAATACCCATGTCATCCTCTTTTATTCTAACTTGATCTAAATGTACCTATTAAACCAAATATAGAAGATTCTCTCGAAATGCCCATGGAATGCAAAATAGTGTATCCAGTGACCCTAAACAACATGGAAAGTGGAGCCAATGGAGTGACATAACCGCCGCTAGGCAACGCAATGCTGGCTAGAAAACGAGGCGGTCATACCAATACCATATCACTGTGTTTATTTTACATAGAAAGATACCACAAAGGGGTGAAAAAACACGTCTCGGGGGTTAAAAGACACGAAAAATCATTTTCTGTCAAATAACCGTTTAACAGATATACAATGTATGTCATACTATTTGCCAATAGCGTATGAACATAAATTCTATGTCTTGACAACAAAAACTGAATATTTCTATTCACCCCTCTTGTGTCTATCGACCCCGTTTTAAGGAATGTGAATAACAGGTTGTTGATTTTCTCTGAACTAGGTGGCTAAAAATTCATTTCATAAATGCAAAATTGAAGAACTAACCAAGACTCAAATAATGATGTCAAAATTATTACTTTTATCAATTGGATTCTTGGTGAAAATCGTCCTTGAAGATGAAAATCGTGTCTTTTCACCCTGGTTTACGGTATTTAATAGCGATTAACATAGGTAATAGTTACTATCGTAAGTCGACTATAGACGATCGACTATAGAATAGAATAGAAAACGGAATAATTTGTTACTCCGTAGGAGGCGTACGGCTATTATGTACTTACATAGGATATAACAACTACACTGGGGTGTCGTTCCAATCGGATACCGACCACCAGCACCGGCGATTCAGTAATATAGTTTCATACTAAGTATTAGTCGTAATAAGCCTAAAATACAAACTATCTCCGATTATGTGGATTTTAAAATATCGGTTACGCGCTGGCGGTCTACCCTTGAGGGACAGACCTATAGACAACTAGCGACCCGCCCCGGCTTTGCACGGGTTAACAAATTATACACAAACCTTCCTCAAGAATCACTCTATCGAGACTATCGATAGGTGAAAACCGCATGAAAATCCATTCAGTAGTTTTTGAGTTTATCGCGAATAGGGTTACCAGATACAAATTTAGAATTTCCTGCCAAAATTCCTGATTTCCGAATATTTATCCTTTATTATTTGTATTAATTTAAGTAAATAAAAATGTACTTTATAAAAAAAGTATCAATTCAACAAATTCCTGACATTTTCGTGTTCCGTCCCCATTCCTGACAAAAGGCCAAAATTCCTGACATGTCAGGAAAATTCTTGTCATCTGGTAACCCTAATCGCGAACATACAAACACATAAACTGACGCAGCGGGGGACTTTCTTTTATAAGGTGCAGTGATAGTGATTAGTCAGGCTGTATGCGTTGGCCACCGGCGTGTCACGAATGAGAACTCGACCGGCATGCGCTCGCGCAGTCAATTAGAATATACGGTCAGGAACTAAACTGAGAGCAGGCGGGCGGACATCTCAATGCTCTATTATAAATGCACAAGTAAATAGAGTACACTATATTTGAGATAAACCTCCTACTAAAATCTACAATTCTATTATCGTTATGACGAATCAAACTGTATCGATAGTATTTAAATACCTAAATAAATAATAAATAAAGAAATATATATATATATTAGGGGACATCTTACACAGATCAACCTAGCCCCATTTGCTAAGCAAAGCTTGTACTATGGGTGCTAGGCGACGATATACATACTTATATAGATACATACATACTTATATACATAGAAAACACCCTTGACTCAGGAACAAATATTTGTGTTTAACAGACAAATAAGTGATGAGACACTAGGCCAGACCGTTCGTCGTTTGTAAATAATGTTTATCTCAAATAGTTTCTACTACAAGTATTCCGGCTCTCGTTACGTCATACTCTTATAACGGGCGTAAAAAGAGGATTCAAGTCTCTCAATGCAAATTGTGGTCCATTGTCGGCGGCAAATGGCCTGCGACGGGAGCTCGGAGGCTGCGAGCGTTTATCGGCGTTGTCTTTGTGAGCAAGATAAATGTGATAGATTCTAATGGCCTCAACAGATATCTCGGGTCAATCGAACGATCAATCTTCATTGCGGCGTGATTTGAACAGCGGTTAGACGTCGGAATTTTAAGCTTACGTCTTTAGGGCGACAGGTGACTATGGCATTGACAACAATTATTTGAGATTGGTTAAAGAGATAATAATGAATAAAAAAGCTTTTAATTTTATAATCGTTAACGAAAATATTAATCGTTTAAATAAGGGAATCAGAGATACTAACGTAAAATATGATCTTTGTAGGCATCAATGCGCGTCACGCGTTAAACTTATAATTCGTTTTTTTAGCATTAGAAATAAGGTAAACAATCTTGACGTGTCTTTTAATTGAAAAACATGTTTTTTAAAATAAGTCACGGCAAATATGTAACAATTATGAATCTAATACGATCATTTATATTCTTCTGCTTTCATAAGTAATCGTTACTGATTTTTAAAAAGCGTTTTACATTTAAAAGACATGTCAAGATCGCTTACCTTCTTTCTAATGCTAAACAAAACGAACTATAGTCAAAAGATTTATTTTAACTTTGACGAACAGCGGGCGTCCGAAAGTTATACTTACATCATCGCGTGATAACGAAATTACTTTTATATCCTTTAAATAGTTTAAATCATCCCACTTGCTAACAGTAACTAAACCACGTCAATTTACTATCATTCGCTTTATTTATTTATTGCTTTATTATGTCAACATTTGAATGCTTTCGTAGAAATTAATTTCAGTACTGTAAGCTGTCAAAAATCTCCGCCCCTAACTGGTTGATTAGCAGGGCCAGTGGCACACAACACAGCTCGCCCGGGGCGTTGTTTGTAAACACATTAACTTGCAAATATCTGTACCGGTCCAGCGTAGAGTTGCAACAGATAGTGGCGCCGGCGCAGTGGAAGAGTCGCGGAGCCAAGGTCTTACGCAACTGACGTCATCGTTCAAGTATAGATATTACTTTTTAACTCAAGGACATCCGAACTATTTCGTCAGGTAACAAGCAAAAGTCACTAATTACTAAAACAAAATAAACAAAAATCGACCTTCTTTTAGTACTAATATGGTTCACTATGGCTATGAACTTGTGGTGGTAATTAGTGACTTTTCCTTGTCACATGACGATTTGACACAACAGCCAAAATTTATCTCGAGAAAATCTTGGGGGTCAAACCTGACTTTAATGCTTGTTTTCGCTATCGCGGGCCAGGGCTCCGGCCTTACCACTTATTTTCCGTCGGGCGGATTTAATAAGTTCTCTTGGCAATAATGAGCGATATAGAAAGTGAATAGTGGCGAACTAGGTCCATCCCATATCCCATGGTCTAATAAAACATGGTCTTCTCTTCCCAGAGTGACACGGGCCTACGTCACAATAACATTGCCACTTTATTTCATAACATGTTACATGGGTACATTATACCTATGGTTAATAAGTAAAAATATTTCTTAATAATTTTATAATTTTCACTTATATGTATTTTATCTTAAATTTTACAATAACACGTCATTTTTAATTATTCGTTAGCAATATATTCCGATTCACGAAATAAATTTCAGACGTTCGGGTAATTCTGTTTACACTACTGGCAACACAGGATAGCGCTCTCACATTTGACAATTTGGATCTAGATTAATTCATGCCCTGACCGTCATCCTTGTCGAACGCGTGTTAATTGTTATTTCCTTCTCGCTCAGTGTCAGCAGTCGCAGTGTTTTCCAAACTTTTCACGTCGTAAGCTTGGTAATTAATGTGTAACTGTGAATTAGTTTTTCAAACGTTTGTCTTGTATAGATAAATAAAGTTTAATTTAATACATTAGATTTGTTTTATTTTACTATGTTTCTACATCAATAACTTAAAATTAATGCCGTTAAAATAATTTTCACCGTTGGTTAAAATTCTCCCACATTTTAAAGTTTGAGAACCTGTAAACAGCATGATGACGTAGGCCCGTGTCAGTTAGGTCATACGCGAATCTCGGAAGAGAGTACCAGGCGGAGTATATTATTATACCATGGTCCATCCCCATCCAAAACAAAACGTTAAAAAAAATCAAGCAGAAATACAGGAAACAGTGGAAGAGCGAGGAATATAACGAAGACTGGACCTGGGGTCTGGGGTCCTGAGGACCCGTACAAAGCCAGATGGAAAATGTGTGACTTAAAACATTTTTTATCTTGTGAGTCGTCAACATTAACATGACATGTTACAAGTAAAGAACACAGAATTAACATTGACGTATTATATCTAAGAACGGGCCTTACGGGCACTAGAAATGGTACTAGTTCAGCGGTGTCACTCACGAATTCGAGCCAATCGTGCAGTCTAACGCAACTAGTTGCGACCAATCGCGCGCGTGATGCGAACTCATCAACCAATCGCGTTGTAGCGGTGTCACACCGCTGTACTGGCCCCATTCATGCCCCATTCTTATAGCCCGTAAATCAAGTAAAGCGATTACTGTTACAAAAGCGCGAATTCAGACATTTTGCAATTTTTTTTCAACTTTGTCACTGTCCTCAATATATTAGCTAGTAATGATGAGTATGCATTCAGCAGCTGCCTGTTTGTGACGATAATGACTATGTTACGTTAAAAACGTATAGTTAGAGACAAAATATTGACCATGTACAAAAGTGCCTGGTAGTCATATTCGTTACAGCACTCACCTGATAGACCGGGAGATAGTGACACATTTTACTGGGTCATTTGTACCAGTATGGCGGTTCGTCAGGGGTCTAAGCATGTAATGAAGGAAAGAAAATGCTATGACCATAGCGCTGGTACCGGCGGCCCAATCGCGTGGGCGTTAGTCGAACGTGTCGGATAAAATACGAGTGTCGAACGATTTGTACCACAAAAATCCTCGTATTATTCGATAGTCCATAAAAAAGAAGTAGGCGGTAGCGTAATGCCATACTTCTCCGGTGTGACTTACAGCCCGCCATACTGAGGCGAACACGTTAATTAAAAAAAAACAATTCAACCATTTGTACCAAGCTAATTTTTGCACAGGTGATCATCGTCGAGCAGCCATTCATGGACATCACCATGCCATACTTTTCGGATGGTTCCAAATGCCCGCCATACCGCCGCAAGGAAGTTAATTTTTTTTTTTTGCTAAACGATTTGTACCAGTATTGCATTTAAATTTTTGGAGAGTATTTGATAAAATGTGACCGTTATTATAATTGCCATACTTATAGTAGGGGGAAAAAGTGCTGCCATACTTGAAAAACTTATTTAATCGACACGTTTCAAAAATACGACTATACAATACGTAAAATAATTTTTTACAGCATGGCATCATCATATTCTGTTTGATTGGATACAATTATACCTAAAAATAAATTATTCCGGATTATAACTACGGGGCGGACGACTGTGAGACTTAAGCCAAGACTTAAAAAATAAAAAAAAATTTGACGATTTGTACCAGTATGGCATTTGGATTTTTGGAAATTATATGATGCAATGTGACCATTATTATATTTGCCATACTTCTAATAGGGGGAGAAAGGGGCACCATACTTGAAATAAAAAAAAAATATTGTACACATTTGCCACCTCCTACAGGTATGGCATTATGAGATTTCCATTTATGATCACACAGAAAGTCTTGAAAAAAAATGACAAGGTGGTACAAATCGTTTAGCAATAAAAAAAAAATTAACTCCTTTGCGGCGGTATGGCGGCCATTTGGAACCATCCGAAAAGTATGGCATGGTGATGTCCATGAATGGCTGCTCGACGATGATCACCTGTGCAAAAATTAGCTTGGTACAAATGGTTGAATTGTTTTTTTTTAATTAACGTGTTCGCCTCAGTATGGCGGGCTGTAAGTCACACCGGAGAAGTATGGCATTACGCTACCGCCTACTTCTTTTTTATGGACTATCGAATAATACGAGGATTTTTGTGGTACAAATCGTTCGACACTCGTATTTTATCCGACACGTTCGACTAACGCCCACGCGATTGGGCCGCCGGTACCAGCGCTATGGTCATAGCATTTTCTTTCCTTCATTACATGCTTAGACCCCTGACGAACCGCCATACTGGTACAAATGACCCAGTAAAATGTGTCACTATCTCCCGGTCTATGACGTAATTATGAATCATTCCTGGGCTAGACCGTATTTTTATATTTTGCCATTTAATTTAGTTAATGGGTCCCGTGTGAGTAGTTACATAATTTAGGAAGAGAAGAAACACGGAATCCTTGACGTAGGTATAGAATCCAATATATGCTGAGGATCGTAACATTCGTAACCATCATTCCACTATGCTATGCCGTCAAAGAGTAACCCGGTGCTGCGCAGCGTGCCACGGGCGTATGGCGGATACGTACTTCACAAGAGACAATAACAATGTTTAGAATTATCGGAGTCCAGTGAGTTTAATGACTTGGTCACTCCATTTGGCTGGTCTGTCACGCGCTCGCTTATTGCCTTTTCCGACATTACGGCATCTCTATACAGTGAAAATAACGCTTATTTATCTTAATTTCGTAACCTAATGTACATAACCATTTCAAGTTCGTCTAAGCAGGGCAAGCAGGCTAATCCAAAAGTCTACTTATACAGAATTATGTCGTGACCGCGAATCCTTTAAAGTGTTCATTGCAAAACTGCCATTGGAAAGGAGCAAATGTCGACGGTTACGTAAGCGACCGGCCGGTTGCAAGTTGCAACACGGAATGCACTCGCTGCACTTTGATTGAAGGAAGCTCATTAATGCTCTAGGAGGCTTTCGTTTAGGAGGTTTAAGTTTCACTTTAACCTTTTGGAATAGAAAACTATCCTATCATTACCTAGCATTGTCGGTAGTGTGTAGTGACCCTGCCTCCGAAGTAGGGAATGCAATAACCGGCCAAACTTCATAACCGGTTTCGGTTACGGTTATGCCCGAAAAATAACCGAATATCGGTTATAATCGGTTACGGTTATTTTCGAAGAAAAATTATAAATTTAAAATGATGTAATTAAAAAAATACAAAAGTCTTTATTTTAGTACCTACAGTCTTAGGGAATGTGAGTAAAAGTCTTCGTTTTTTAATAAAACACACCAAATACAGTAAAAGTAAAATATGACCTTGGACGTGATACAATATTTCATAAATAAGGGAAGTAAATTTGGTATATTATTTTAGTTATTAAAGTCCACGAATGACAAAAATTATAGTCACAGGCGTCACAGCCAAAAAAGGCACGATTTTGTAGTCATTAGATGATAAAAACATACAATTTAAATCATAAATAAATAACCGAAAATAACCGTATCCGGTTATTCGAGTTTCCAATATTCGGTTATGAAATTTTGTCAAAATATTCGGTTATAACCGAATATTTCGGTTACGGTTATAACCGATTTGCAGTCCCTACTCCGAAGCAGGATGTCCCGGGTTCAAATCCTGCCAATCATGCTAAGGGCATTTATTTTTGTGTTCATCACAAATATTTGTTCCGCAGTAATGGATGTTTTCTACGTATTTAAGTAGTGTGTGTATTATGTCTATTATATACATCGTCCCACCCCACCCACCGTATTACCCACAACACAAAGTTTAATATTAGAGAACTGTGGGGCTAGGTAGATTTGTGAAAGATTGTCCCATTATATTTATTTATTTATTAGATTATAGTTTCTGCTATTTTAATAAGAATATTACCTTATTCTGTTTTTATAAATGATAATACTTCGTATCTTAAGGCAGTTTCACCTTATCTTTTATACGTAGTCACCTTTTACCATCCCAGTTAAAAAGCACTCTGTATACTACACTCGTATTTATCGATAACGACATAGATAACGCCGGTATAAAGAGAATTTCTAGACTAATCAAACACAGGACAGAACACTATGGGGGCAAAAAGATCAGTAGGCTTACAGGCCTATTCGGATTTCGTGATAATCACAAGATCTTGAGACGATTTAGAGATCAACTAGATCTACATTAGATGTCGACTAGATGTGACTAGGATATCTAAGTCATAACTTTTCGAAATCGTTCAAGAGGACCTCCAGAATCGCGGAAACATCAAATTTGACATATCTATCTTACAAATATTTTTAAATTATCCGTATCGTAACTTGTTGAAGTCTAGTAGAAATCTAATTCATTTTCCGAATCGAGCCGTTAGTTATGTAGTTAGTAGTTAGTAAGGCCATGATAATTCAATATAAAAGATAATTGGGTTTTGGGTCAATTTATCAAAATTGGTTATATTAACTCTAAAATTTAGAATTGGGTCAGTGATTCGCGAACATAATGACGCAATAACGATGTCACATATTGTATATTTTATCCATGTGTGAGGGTAAGTACCGCAACTGTAATTGGAATTGTCACGTTACTCACGTTACATGTGTAAACTAGCATAATTTACAGTGAGAATGTCAACACGCGAGCGTGTTTGCAAAGGCAGGGGTAAATCTGTAGGTAAATAATGTTCCCAGATACACAAACTCTTTCACTTGTTCCACTCTTTCTTGCCTAATCGAAATTTCACAGTTTGACATATTTTCTTCCTTTTCAAATACCATTACTTTCGTCTTGCTTACATTTATTTTCATTCCATTCCTTTCAAAAGACCCATGCATTCCAGTTACCATCTCCTGCAACTCATCACCCGATGACGCTAGCAATACCAGGTCATCAGCGTAAAGAAGACATTTGACGGATAACTCGCTCATTCTCAGCCCACATTCATTATTTTTCAAATCATGCAAACTACTATCCATGAACAGATTAAACAGCCACGGTGACGCTACACATCCCTGCCTAACACCCTTCTCGATGCTAAACCACTCAGTGTACGATCCGTTTATTCTCACACAAGCACTGGAATCCTCATAGAGCGATTTCAGTGCCTGAATGAGATGGCCGCTCAATCCATACATCGACAGTACCGACCACAGTTCATTCCTCACCACTCTGTCATAAGCCTTTTCCAGATCCACGAAAGCGCAATAGACCTTTTGACCTTTGGCCAAATACTTTTCGGCTATGCATCGCAAGGAAAAGACTTGATCCGTACATCCCATACCCTTTCGGAATCCCGCTTGTGCATCCCATACTTTCTCATCGGTTACTTTCACTACTCTTTCAATCAATATCTTTGCATACAATTTGCCGACGACGCTGAGTAAGCTAATGCCTCTGTAGTTTTTGCAATCCAGTTGTGATCCCTTGCCTTTGTAAAGAGGTACAATGACAGCCTTGCACCAGTCCCTGGGCACTTGACCGGTTCTAAAGCACATATTGAAAAGGCGATACAACTGACTTGCTACAATGCCTTGTCCAGCTTTCAGCATCTCGACAGAAACTTTATCATATCCCGCAGCCTTTCCTGATTTCATTCCTTTCAACGCTTTCACAATTTCATCCATGCTAATACTATCTTCATTCTCCGACACGTTTTCAATGCTTTCATTCAACTCCGAAATTGGCGCGTTTTTCTCCTCTCTATCAAACAAACTTTCAAAATACTCTTTCCATCTTTTTAAGATGCATTCTTCCTCATTCACTAATCTTCCATTCTTGTCTTTTATTGATTCTAGCAAGCCTGGGTGTTACACCTGGCCAAACGAACGGACTTCCAGAAAAACTTTATATTTGCCTGGAAATCTTGAGAGAGCCTTTCTTCCATTTTATCTTTCTGTTCGACTTTCTTTCTGTCTACTAATTCCTTTACTAACACTTTCATTCTTCTATAAGGGACGGTAAGCATGATAAAGACATTGAAAGGAGAGTGAATGCTGGAAATCGTGTGAATGGGGCACTTAACGCTTTTATGAGCAGCCAGAAGGTATCGCAAAAAGCACGGTTGGCTGTTCATAGAGGGGTGTTGGTGCCTATACTTATTTATGGTAGCGAAAGTTGGGTATGGCAGAAGAGGCATCAGAGCCAAGTGAATGCAGTGGAAATGAGAGCGTTGAGAAGTGTGTGTGGTGTGAGATTGCAAGATAGATAAGGAACAGTGTGATAAGGGAAAAGTGTGGATTGAATGTAGATGTAGTGACAAAAATTGAGAAAGGTATGTTGAGATGGTTTGGACATGTGGAAAGAATGAGTGAAAGAAGGCTAACAAAGATAGTGTATAAGGGAGAAGTGGAAGTGGGAGTTGGAAGGGGTAGACGTCGGCGGACTTTCTCTGATCAGATCGGGGAAATCCTGAAGAAAGGCCAGGTCAAGAGCACCCTAAACCGGCGAGCGTGTATGAGGAATGTTATGAAAGTGAAGGAAGCGAAAGAGGTATGTCAGGATCGTAGCAAGTGGAAATCCGTGGACTCTGCCTACCCCTCCGGGAAATAGGCGTGATTATATGTATGTATGTATGTATGTATGTATGTATGTAAATAATGTTAAAATACTACTGTTTCTTTATAATTATTTTGTTGTTTTTATTCATCGCAACTATCGCAAGCTTTTATTTAGCTTGACATTTCTTCAACTTAAACAAGCTCTTATTCTTGTTTGGCTAAAAACTGGCTAGATTTAAATTATATTAACACAAAAGCAGGACTGCGGGTTCCAATTCTTAATAACCTCATATACGCCCAACTAGTTAGGATTTATTGCTGGACAGAAATATGTAGAATAACAGAAAAGGATACGAGATGTCAGGAGCGAGCGCGACCTAGAAAAGAAATATACCATCCAGAAGAAAAGTAAAAATATCTGTAAAAAGCATACAAATATGTCCCGCAAAGACACAAATAGTTAAAGAAATATATACAAAATCAGAAATAGTATGTATTCGATCGATTACTACTCATATGCACGATCGATCACAGAGCTTTACGCACAGCTATGACGTGTACCTAAGTGTAAAGTGGTGTAAACATTAAGTTACACACTACGAGTAGACGTAATGGCTGAGGGATGTCATGACCGATTTAGAACATAAATGTCGTATTCAAAACAACGTAAATCCTTGAAAGAGACATTATGTGATTATGTCCTTTAGACACAAAAATGCCAAAAAGAACAGAAAACCTCAGACGCAGTACGCATCCTTCTGAAGTGGAGTAATTTCGATCGATTAGTAACCAAATGGTAACAGCACACTTACGTCCATCGATGACGTGTAAACAGTAATGTATGCCTGAGAGATGTCATGACTGACCCAAAACAAAAATACTGCATTCGGAACCCAACGAATTCGGAAAAAAATCCTAAAATAGGCATGTCCTGCACAAACACAAATATGAAAAAAGAATAGAAAACCTCAAGTCGAGTAACTGCCCGATTCGAACTTTAAGATACGGCTAGATACAATATGGATTAGATGAGTCAGTATCAAAATTGACGTTTTTGTTTGAAGTAACGTCAAATTTGACACTGACACACCCAATCCATAGCGTATCCAGCTGTAATATTTGACGTATCCTAAAATTCGAATCAGGTCGTAAGTCCGATCGAGTAACCAAATGGTCACAGCATAAGTACTCGTAAATACTTACGTCGAGCGATGACGTGTAAACAGTAAGTTACACACTAGATGTAATGCCTGAGTTACGTGCGCCCGGCACGCGATTGCGTCACGACGTTTACAGCCCATCGGATTGTTTAAAAACACGCGCAGGCGCAATTTAACTACCCTTAAAAGGCTTTTAGGTAAATTGGCTTTATACTTTATAGTTATTGGTTTGGTCTATTTTTGTTATTTTTATTCGTTGCATGACTGATTTGATCAGCGTAATGGGTCGAGAAAGAAATAGTGAACCGTATCTCCTTCCTTCCTATTTTCTGTTGGAGCCAGAGGCTAGACGTATACTGAAACACGTGTCTAGGGGACTCTCTCTTTCTAGCTATCTATCCCACATGGTGGCGGGTCAGCTTTCCTGCTTAACCTTTTCTCCACTTCGCCCTGTCAACATCGTCCTCGGATAACTTGCACTCACTCACTACATCCTTCCATCTTGTTCTGGGTTTGCCCCTAGATCTTCGACCTGGGATGGAAAGTTGTAGTGCCAAGGGAAAATAATAGGTGTCTAGGGGACTATATCTGCTTAGTTAACCTTAGGAACAACCGTGCCAAGCCGCGTTTCCTCTGACTTAGTTTACTTACGGTATCCCATGCAATCCCATACAATGCTGCCTCTACAGTCTGCAGCCCCCACTATAAGCGGATATTAATGATTTTAGTTAAAAGAGGTAATCTGAAACTTCTAAGATTACTAGATAATATTAGACTGTACTCAGACTTACCTACAGTAATTAGTACATTATACTTATTGTAATAGGTAAGCGACCCAAGGTTAAGGGGCCAGGACCCTGTTTAACCTCATTAACCTGTTCTAATAGTGTCCCATTAAGGAAGATAAGACAAAGGTATCTGTGAATGTGAAACAAGTGCCCTTAAACCCCAATTATCAAGAACATCCAACATTAGGACATCCATCTAAGTTCAGATATTCGAGAAGAAACATTATTTTTGGAAAAAGTGAATAGTGTTCTCTCCCTGACAATAAGCCATTCCAATTAAGTAATGGTTGTAATTCATTTCCAGCGTTGGTTAAAAGCTTTCCAACCAACTAAGATCCTTGACTCCGTTGTTTGTATAAAAAAGTCATCAGTCAGACCGCAATTTTAACTATTGTATCTCATAGCCGATATTCATGGCGTCAAAATTTCCTCGATTGCTAATCTCTCAAGAGCTGTATCCCTGCCGAAGTGCGTGGGCGAAAGTGTTTCTATAATAAATATCATGTATTTACCTTCTTGTATACGATAGACGTGTAGATTATTAAGATCCATTTGAGAAAAGGCTCTACAAAAGTCAAACAACAGTTTTCCATTAACGAACTAAAATTACACTGAGTAATTAAGAAAATAATACCTGCTCTCCACAACCAGCGATATATCAGTCACTCCAAACCACATCCAAATCATAATTAACCTCATGTATTCTTAACGACATTCCCACCTTACTTGGCCGAGCTGTTTGAATGCATTACTTGTTTACAATATAGAACAAAGGGTTGCATAACAAACTAGGAACTGAAGAGCGGTAATAGAACAATACAAGTATATGTATCCAAGCCAGTACCGCGAGAACTTAAAATCGAAGAAGTCTAGGTAAGGTAGGTACACACAGAGCAGTTTTAGAGCAGGCATGCAAAATACACAAATCCGATTCCTCTTATATATGATTTTCATTAAAATGCAAGTGTGAAACTTGCAAACCATAAGTACCATAAGTTTTTTTGTTTTTTAGGTAAGTATAACATATTTGTAAAGCAGCCAGGCAGTTGCAATAACTGCTAATGCCTGTATCCAGAGTCATCGTGAGTTTTCAGTTCAGAGTAGAATAGAATTTGCATTGTGCTTGTCTAATTCATTCTTAAATAAATTCATTGACAATTTGGGCCGATACTAGCAATGCACTCACGAGAACTTTCCAAAGTTGCGAAACTTTCCACATGAGAATTTCTCGGTACCTTCTGAGAATGTTCTCGATAACGAGAATTTATTTATTTATCGTAGTTTATACCATGAATATTCACGATAGTTTAGGTGTAGTATTATCCTTACCCCCAGAGGGGGGTGCTCGACCAAATGTCATAGAGGGCCCCGAAACAAAAGAAACTGCATTAAAAAAAAAACAAAATGGCCGACTTTTTTTCTATTTTTTCACGTTGGTCCGAGCGCGCTGAGATTTGGCATGGCGGGAGATAGAGCCCTCTAGATTCCTATGACAAAAAATTTTTTTTGGAAAAAATCCAAGATGGCGGAACACTAATTTCCATGTTGCAGGAATGTTCTGAGAACATTCTCGAGAACGTTTCCGCTTTTTGGGAATGTTCTGAAATTTGTACATTGGGGGTCATCCATTAATTACATCACACGTTTAGGGGGTGGGAGGGGGTCAAGAAAATGTGACATATTGTGACATGGGGGAGGGGGGAGACACAAACTTTGTGACGTCACTTTAAATTCATCAGTAACCGAAAATTTATTTAAATTATTTTATTCGATGTACATTTAAATAACAAGTTTTTAAAACGATAATCGTTTTTATTCGTATAATTTTCTTTCCTAAGCAGTTTTGGGTTATAAAATTACTAATATTTATATCGTCAAAAATATTTTGATAAAATATTAATAATACTTAGGTACTTACTTAATTCGATTTGGCGGTTTCGTAGAAAAAATGTGACGTCACGGGTTTGCCAAATGTGACCGAGTGTGACAAGGAGGGGGGGAGGGGTCAAAAAACCTAGAAATTCGTGTGACGTAATTAACACATTCAATACCACTAAGTGCTACGGGTTACGCTCGTACCGTTTCGTCGTATGTAGCGCGTAGTCGCTACGAACAGTGTACCCGACAGTCGGGTTCTTGGTGTTGAATGTGTTAATGGATGACCCCTTGCTAGCCGATACTAAGGGATCATCCATTAATTACGTCACACGAATTTCTAGGTTTTTTGACCCCTCCCCCCCCCCCCCCCCCCCCTCCTTGTCACACTTAGTCACATTTTGCAAATCCCTCCCCACCTGGTGTGACGTCACATTTTAGGCAATTTTGTTTTTAACGAAATCGGTAATAGTACCTAACTCGGCATTATTTTTTTTAATGAAAAAATATTTTTGGTAAAAGAAATATTAGTAATTTTATAACACAAAACCAATTAGGAACGAAAATTACTTCCAAAAACTCATTATTTAACTGTACAGCGAATAACAAAATATAAATGAATGTTCGGTTACTGATGAAGTTAAAGTGACGTCACAATGTTTGTGACTCCCCCCTCCCCCATGTCACAACTTGTCACATTATCTTGACCCCTCCCTCCCCCTAAACGTGTGACGTAATTAATGGATGACCCCTAAGTATATTCAGTGACAAATCAATATTACCGGTTCAAGCTGATCTGATAATTGAAACGAAGTGTACATAGATTAGATATATAAGAATTATATTACAAAGCAACGCAGCCACGTCGAGTTATTGCTAGTAGGCGTCTGAAGTTAAATAAATAGTTCGAAGTCAAAAAGCTGTACACAATAATTGCGTTGTGGTGAGAGGTGGTAATTCATTCTGCGACGAGCTCGCGGTCGTAATGCATGCTTAATGTTGGTGATTTAGGAGTAGATATGAGCGCCGCGCCGGCGCGCCGCCGCCGCCGACAAAATTTTCGCGCCGCCGCCGCCGACGCTGCGCTATCGGCGTGGCATCGGCGTGACCTTGTTAGATAGTACTACTTTCAGAATCAGAAATATATATTTTATTTAGTTTAGATCTTTAACAGCGCCAGTCTGAATAGCTTATAGACATTCAAAAGGTATTGTAAGTTGTAACTTATTGTATAATAAATAACTAAATAAATAAATAAATAATTATATTTCGCAACTTCATTCTTTGCGATTTATGGTTTACATATTGTAGTTACGCCCCCACGCATCAGCCTTGCACGATTTTTTAAAGTTTTTTTTTTTTTTATATATATACTGGCAACACTAAAAACTTGTTCCCACTCCCATCCCCGCTACGGCGTCATGGTAGGTCCGTTAACCGCCATTTTCAATCATTCAACGGTTCCGTGCTCAAGCCTTCGCACGTCACGCAACACTTCATCAGTAACTATGAAGAGGAAACGCAGAAGCAACGACGAGGACGACGACTATATTCGAAAGAAAATAAGAAAATTGGAGCGCAGACTTTGGCAGAAGTCACGCCGCCGCATAAGAATGGTCGACTCGTCGGAAAGTGATAGCAGCGGTAAGTCTATAAAGAACACATGGTACTAAAAAAGTGATGCGTACTGCTAAATTTGGGCTGTTACTGTCACGCTATAAAAAACGATGCGAGCTACTATCCTGGGTAGTCTCTGTCGTAATTTAAAAAACCATATATATGGCCTTTGTAAAAAGCTTTAATGTAATGCGAGAAACTATCCTGGGTTATCTCTGTTACAAAACACAAGCTTTTAGCTAAATACACGTTTTAAAGAACGTTTTTGTTCGATACAGGCGAAAACGAGTCCGTTTCGGCGGATATTGAACCATGTGCTTCACGTCGAGCCTCGACGGGTCAAAGGTCTGCTTCACCAGCACCGGGGACATCGCACCAGGAGGAAACAGCTGCAGCGCAACCCAGCCGAGATCCTATACGTCCGACATCTCCTCAACCTGGCCCGTCGTCTGCACCAGATCAGTACGTACCTACCGAACCCGCACAGCCCGCGCAGGCCGCGGAGCCCGCACCGTCCTCGCTCGAGGACATAGAATTGGACGAGGATATCCTCAATTTACTGGGCGAGGCTCCAAAATTGGATACGCAGTTGGGAAAAGGTGTTCACAAGGACGTAGCTTGTAGATGGCAGGAAGTATTAAACAAGGGATTACAAAAAGAAGTTAAAGACAAGTTAGCTGAAGAATACCTAATACCTGACAATTGCACTTTATTAGTCCCTCCTATTTTAAACGCCGAAGCAAAAGCGGCGTTGCCTGATGCCTTGATAAAAAGAGACACCTCTTTAATGCTTAGACAAAAACAGATAGCGTTAGCGTTGTCGGCACTCTCACAGGCTACGGATATTTTAATAAAACAGAAGTCTTCGTCGCCTGCCATACTAAAACCTATTAGCGACGCATGTCGTATTCTATGCGACTCTCATTTTACCGAGACGAAAATGAGAAGAAACTTTGTGATTTCCGCTATAAACACTGATTTGAAGGATACTTTAATTAATACCGAAAGGGACAAATTTTTATTTGGCGAGAACGTATCTGAGAAACTGAAAGCTGCGCAGACTGTACAAAAATCAGGAGATACATTAAAAAATACACAGAAGTCATATAATCCATTTAATAAAGCAAATTTCATAAAGAAAAATAGGTATCAACAAAATAAAGGAAATTTAAACTACAACACCCCGTATCGGAAGATGACGAACTACAACAGCAAGTCGGATGCGGGGCGGCCTCGTGCAGCAGCGCGGCCCGCGCCGGTGCCCTCCAACAGGTACAACACCCGCTACCGGGCCCGGGAGCGCCAGCGCGAACGCTCGCGCACACCTCCTCGGAGATACCAGCGGAGACAATAGACCATGAGGTAAAATACGCCGGCCGCTTGCAGCACTTCATTGAATCCTGGTCTGACATCACTGATGACCCTGTTATTTTATCGTGGACACAGGGTTATAAGATACCATTTTTATCTCATCCAATTTGTCAAGATCCTCCTGTAGTTTATTCGAAATCAGAGCAAGAAAGATTTGATTACAATATGGCTATTAAAAAACTATTACAAATAAACGCAATTTCAATATGCGAACACCACCCTGACGAATTCCTATCTAGCGTATTTTTAATACCTAAAGCTGACGGTAGTAAGAGATTTATATTAAATTTAAAACGTCTAAATGAATTTGTAAAAACGACCCATTTTAAAATGGAGGATTATCGTACAGCGTCAAAACTAATTACGAATAATTGTTACATGTCTACGATTGATTTAAAAGATGCATATTATCTTATCCCCATTTACAAACCACATAGAAAGTATCTTCGATTCATGTTAGATGATGTTTTATACGAATTTAATTGTTTATGTTTTGGGTTATCGACCTCGCCGTATGTGTTTACAAAAATTCTAAAACCAGTATATGAATACCTCAGACGCGAGAAGTACCTCTCTTGTTGTTATTTAGATGATACCCTCTGTATAGGAAAAACATACGATGAATGCAGACAGAACGTAAATTTAACAATATCTACATTAACGAAGCTTGGTTTTCTAATTAACTATGAAAAAAGTAGCTTGATCCCTAGCACCAGTTGCAAATTTCTAGGATTTATATTCGATTCAGAAAATATGCAATTAAAATTACCCTCATCAAAAATAAATAAAATTAGAGAAAATATCAATTCATTTCTGAACGTTAGTAAGTGTAAATTACGAGACTTTGCAAAACTTATTGGTCTTCTTACGTCAGCTTGCCCTGCATTGCAATTTTCCTGGTTGTACACCAAATTACTTGAACGACATAAATATTTATGTTTACTTAATAACCCTAGTTACAATGCAGTTATATCAATCCCAAAAACCTTACATTCTGATTTATTATGGTGGGCACGACACGTAGATCGTAATTTCAACCCTTTTAGATTTAATCAATTTGAAACTGAAATTTATTCTGACGCTTCTACTACAGGATGGGGGGCTTACAACAATGGTAATGAAGCTCACGGCTATTGGAAGCAGTCTGAAAGATTATGTCACATAAATGAGCTAGAATTGAAAGCAGCATTTTTTGGCTTAAAGGTTTTCGCTCATGATATGTATGATTGCGAAATCCTCTTACGTATTGACAACACCACGGCCATTTCATGTATAAATAGAATGGGTAGTGTGCAATTCGAACATTTAAACTTAATTGCAAGAGAATTATGGCAGTGGTGTGAAAATCGTAAAATTATGGTTTTTGCTTCATACATAAACACGAAGGAAAACATTCAAGCTGATGAATTATCCCGTAAAAGATTTAGCGATACCGAATGGGAATTAGGAAATTATGCTTATGATCAAATAAAACAGTTATTTGGTGAACCGGAAGTAGATTTATTTGCCAGTAGATGTAATGCAAAATGTCACAAATATGTCACATGGAAAAATGATCCCGACGCTTGGAAGATAGACGCTTTTACAATATCTTGGAGAAAACTATATTTTTATGCTTTTCCTCCATTCGCTTTGATTTTAAAAATGCTTCAAAAAATTATACACGACCGAGCAGAGGGCATTGTAGTTGTTCCAAATTGGCCAACACAACCTTGGTTCCCATTATTTAAACAATTAACCGTTTCAGAGTCCATACATTTTGATCCGAATATTTATTTGTTGCAATCTCCTTTCAGAACAACCCACAGTCTTCACAAGACTCTGTCACTAGTTGCCGCCAAATTATCAGGAAAGCACTATTGAAGAGATCATTGACCCCTAGGTCTGTGGAAATAATGTTGTCTTCTTTAAGCGATAGCACTTACAAACAATATAATGGTTGTATACAGTCATGGCTTACCTTTTGCAAAAACAATGGATATGATTATGAAAATACGTCGGTAGATGTTGTAATTAATTTTCTTGCTGAGATATTCGATTCAGGTGCCAAGTATGGCACTCTTAATAATTATAGATCTGCTTTGTCATTGTTACTAGGGAAAATCCTTGATGACGAAAAAATCAAGCGTTTTATGAAGGGTGTTTTTAGATTGAGACCTACGGCACCAAAATATAATTTGACATGGGATCCAAGCATGGTGTTAAACTTTCTAGCTCAAAAATGGCCTAATGAAGGTCTAAAATCTAGAAACACTCTCTAAAAAGACACTCACTCTGTTGGCTTTAGCTACCGCACACCGTGTACAAACTTTTTCGTTGATTCAAATGCAAAATATTGATATGAGTTATGCTTCTGAAATAATTATTAAAATACCTGATATAATAAAGACGTCTCGACCAAATACTTTACAACCGGTGTTAAGACTTCCATTTTTTAATGAAAAACCAGAAATTTGTCCAGCTAGATGTTTACAGACGTACATAAATAAAACTACTTCACTTCGCAGTTCAGAAAACAACACTTTATTTATTAGCTATAAAAAACCACACTCAAAAGTATCATCACAAACATTGAGTCACTGGATTAAAGACACACTTCACAAAAGCGGTGTAGACACAAAAATATTCACTGCCCATAGTACTAGGCATTCGGCCACTTCTACAGCCAACAGATTGGGTGTTAGCCTAGACGTTATACGAAAAACTGCAGGTTGGAGTGATTCTTCTTGCGTTTTTGCCAAGTTTTATAATAAAGAAATTGTAGATGATTGCAATCAGTTTGCTCGGGTAATTCTCTCGAAGAATCTGTAAAGAAAAAATTATATTATGTATGTAAGAACATGATTAAAAATAAATAAATAACAAATTATAAATATTATCTTGTTTTGATTATATAACCTATACTTACCTTTAAAGAGATATTTTTATATCTCGTAACTTTATTTATTTTATCTCCTCTGTGTTTGAGAATTATTTCACATTTTGTGCTCTGAACATCCTACAATATGTAAACCATAAATCGCAAAGAATGAAGTTGCGAAATATAATTGATGATCAAACGAACTTACCAAGTGAAGTTCGATCACAATTATGTGAGCAACTTCATTCGACGCGATTTATCACAACCCACCCTCAATATTTAAAAATATTGTTGACTGACGTCACCCTACCCGACTTAAATAAGTAAAAATGGTGAAATAAATTCTCAATATTTATGCTGTAAACAAAATGATTGAAAATGGCGGTTAACGGACCTACCATGACGCCGTAGCGGGGATGGGAGTGGGAACAAGTTTTTAGTGTTGCCAGTATATATATAAAAAAAAAAAAACTTTAAAAAATCGTGCAAGGCTGATGCGTGGGGGCGTAACTACAATATGTAAACCATAAATCGCGTCGAATGAAGTTGCTCACATAATTGTGATCGAACTTCACTTGGTAAGTTCGTTTGATCATCAATTATAGGTCCATATAATTAAAAAATATTGATGGTAAATTCAAACTTTTCTGTTTGGTAACCGCGCTAGTACTGTTAGGGCAACGAAATGACTAATTTTGCCAGCTGGCTAGCTCATCCGTCATCATCTCGGCCATAAGACGTCCACTGCTGAACATAGGCCTTCCCCTTGGACCTCCATACGTACCGGTTGGAAGCGACCCGCATCCAGCGTCTTCCGGCGACATTAATACGGTCGTCTGTCCATCTTGTGGGTGGACGTCCTACGCTGCGCTTGCTAGTCCGTGGTCTCCACTCGAGCACTTTTCGACCCCATCGGCCATCTTCTCTGCGTGCTCATCCGTCATTCACCGTGAATTTAATCATTGCAAGCATGGATTGAATGTCTTTAAAAGGGGTTAATTTCAGATATTAAGTGTTTTCACGCCCAAAGGTCCGGCCGTTGGCTTCGCACGGAATCACGGAAGGGCCTCGGAAACGGAATCTGGTCTCATATAAGCTTGGCCATTGTTCAAATTTCAAGCTTTGCTTTCTCGCAACCCAATCTTTGGCCTCGCATCGCTCGCATAGAAGTAAAACGCTATCTGAACCTCCAAATTTTCGGCCCTGTTTGGAGCCTAACTTTCGGCCTCACTTTTAAAATAAATGCTTGGTCATTAGATCTTCTCCGATCTTAGCTTCAATGCAGCACGGCCTTTAAACTCGCACTAATGCACCTGCAGGAAAGCTCCAGGTCTTTAACACTATGGCCTCGGTCTTTATCGGCCTTCGGACTTGCTTACACTGGACCTATAGTTCAATTCCAAGCTCTGCTCTTTTGCAGCTTGGCCTTCGGCCTCGCACAGAGGCGCGCCGTAATCGGCGCTCCGGGCATTCGGCCGTCAGCCAAGCTCACACTTGGCATTATCTGCAGCTTCTGGCCTCGCATGGGAAGGCGTCGGAAACAGGTCTTCGGTGTTAGGTGGAGCTCGGCCCTGGACCTCACTTTTTGACATAAATCTGTTTTTTGGGTCGTAATTGGTTAATGACGAAGCTTGATTTTCCTCACTTCGGCTCTTTGGACTGTCGACCAGACGTTTCCCTGATACAGTCAATCCGCTACTTTTTACTAAGCACAAAAGATAAGGGCCTCGCAAAGATCTTCCAGCCAGGGCCTCGCCAAGATTAAGACCGCCTCTGATGCCGCGCGATACTGTTCATACTTTATAAAACTTTTTTCGTACCTTTATTGAATAAATTTTGCTTGAAATTGAAAAATGCACTTATTTTATAACTTCCTTACAGCAAAATCATGTTAACGGGTAAAATTTTGGTTTGAATTCGTTTTTCATTAATCAAAGGTGTTTCAAGGCCACGCCTCGGAGTAATTAACAATGGAGCCGCCATTAACAGGCGTTCCCCTCTGTCGAAAATAGGCGGCCAATGGTCAACAACTTGTCAACCATATGTATGGACTGACGTTTATCTGACATGACGTACCTATACATTTGATGTGCCCCTCCCCCGCAAAAAACGGCAGACTATTTTGTACCGAAAATTTTAGACATGGCGTCTCCGTTGGTTATATCCTCTAAGGGCCACGCCGCCGATTCGCCGCCGCCGCCGACCGATTATGACCGGCGCGCCGCTTCCGGCTAAATGCCTATCGGCGCTCATATCTATTTAGGAGACCATATCCGGGGTGACGTCGATTGTCTCCGGAGAGTAATCGACAGACACGCAGGGGAAATGTAGTTAACCAACGAAGAATGGGTTTAGTGATGCAATACACAAAGATATATGTAACGCCGTAAGATAAGTAAAGTCTAAGAAAAAAACGTGCCTCAGAAAATCAAGAATAATTTAACCTCGAATATGGCGCCACCTTTGGCCTACACTTGTGTAGATGGTGACATTGGTGACACCGTTTGATTTTTAACAATTTTAACAGATATCAGAGAAAGAACATGGGTCAAGGTCATCTCGCGTTCTTAAAATAATAAAAAAGAATTTAACCATATAGGAATTTAACCAAATATATTTTTTTGATAGTTTTATTCATTTTCGTTTTTAGTTTTAATCCTGTGTCGTAAGATGGCAGTAAATTTACTGTGACCACAAAATTTACTACGACAATAGCCTCTATACACTCTATTATCGTTGCAATACATTGTGTATGTATTGTACATATGTACCTATGTGCCGAACTAAAGCTAACTGTCCTAGATACTGGAGAGGTTTCAATTTTGTTTAACGTAAGCTCTTTCAGAAATAACACATCGTTTTGACCGAAATACCTAAAGCTAGCTGCTCTTTTTAATATCGTTATGTACTGTCTATTTACCGTAATGCACTTCGACGGCTACCACTGACCACACTAAACGGTCAATCAATATTATTTTTTTCTAGGCCACTATAAATAAATAAATAATTAGTCAACCGTCATAACATATGGAGGCTTAACCTCCTCAAGGTCGACGAGGTCGGCGCGGGCGCCGGTCAGATCGCACGCGCAACAGTGAAAGCGTTTCGTTTCGGCCTTCACCCGGTGGACCACTTCGGCCGGCCGGCATCTCACGCACGCGATGCCCGCCTTTTGACATAATGCTCAACGTGACATATGATGCTACTGGAATACAAATTACTTGTTTTACCATCGCTTACACTGTTAAATCGGTGGATCTTATGCCTTTTGTAATAAGGCCCACCAATGTACATGTTGCTGTTTGTTCTGCTTTGTTGTCATGTTATCGGCAATCGACCAATCGCTGTTGTCAGCGTTATACAGTGAAGGAATTTGACTTATGTACCATTTCGTACCTAGTCAATCAATAATGTAAGTCGCTAGGAATCTCATACTACCTACTTTGTAAGTTTGGTCGCGTTTGTACGTGAAATTGTTTGAATACTTCAGCGATAAGAGTCCGACGATCAAACTGACAGTTAACTGAATCTGACAAATATAAACTGTCACTTAACTTGCTATGTCAATTAATTTCCAGTTAAAAACACTGCCTTAGCTATCAATCGTAGTAAACTTTAAATAAATAGTACCCTTTACAGTCAAGTGTAAAATATGGGTGTACAAATCTTCTCAAAAATATGTCCCATATGTCTTATGTCAGCGAATTAGGAGTAAGTTGTTTACGCCCATATTTTTACACCTGACTGTACTTACAAGTAAAAATTACTTTAGGGCGACACCCTAGGTTAGGTTTTTAATAATGTGTTTACATGTATTTTTTATTGTTTTGTGTTAATATTTTACTTTTATATTCATATTATAAATAACCTAATCTGAGAAATTAAATGAACAGAGAATACAAGTGGATAAAATAATGATTGTGCTGATGTTATTTTCTTCTTCTTTGTCGTTGTTGCTCGTTATACTCTTTGCAGTGTCGTGGTCAACTGCTAATATCAGGCACAGATGTTGCTTGCCATTACCAGTACCATTTCTCGCCATTTTCCGCGACACTAATTATAAAATATTATCGTGTACAATAACTGAATTATTATTCGATGTAATTCAAATGATAGTCGTAATGAGTCACATATCTTCTTATGCGGATCAGCATTGCCATCCATCCAACGGGGCAATGCGGCCAGCCGCCAGCCTTCTGGGCACCCTACCGAGCGACTACGTCGACTTATTTAGGTCAATTTATTTATTTAGAAGTTTTTAAATTCTTCTTCTTCTTCGTGGTCGTGACCTCATGTCTGAGGGACGTGACTCCTATATATGGGTTATTCTTCCTACCACACTGCTCTCGAGGCCTCTCGATCTTCGGCCATCTGCATCGTTGCCTGGAGCGAAGTGGTAATATCTTGGACCACAATTGACCATCTACTGGGTGCACGCCCTCTACTCCCTCTCTCTCACCCTCCCTCTACTCTCTCCCTAGACGGAGAAAAAAATCTAGTGTTCTTTACCAGAATATTGTAAATTTAACTTGATTTTATTGTATTATATGTGACAACTAGACTTTTTTTACACATTAATAGAAAATTCTAGTTAGGGTTCCGTACCCAAAGGGTAAAACGGGACCCTATTACTAAGACTTCGCTGTCCGTCCGTCCGTCCGTCCGTCCGTCCGTCCGTCCGTCCGTCCGTCCGTCCGTCCGTCCGTCTGTCACCAGGCTGTATCTCACGAACCGTGATAGCTAGACAGTTGAAATTTTCACAGATGATGTATTTCTGTTGCCGCTATAACAACAAATACTAAAAACAGAATAAAATAAAGATTTAAGTGGGGCTCCCATACAGCAAACGTGATTTTTGACCAAAGTTAAGCAACGTCGGGCGTGGTCAGTACTTGGATGGGTGACCGTTTTCTTTTTGCATTTTTTTCCGTTTTTTTTTTTGCATTATGGTACGGAACCCTTCGTGCGCGAGTCCGACTCGCACTTGCCCGGTTTTCTTTAAAACATCATTTCTAGTTCCTATTACCCACATACCTAGTATCGTCGAAAATAAATTTTGTGTAGTATACAAAACCTATCTGTAGCCATCATTATAGGACAGGGTAGAGTTTATCAGATATTTCATTAGTGTTCACCAGATTTTTTTATTAGTTTTAAGTATAATTTTAGCTGACTGAAATAATCAACAATTTCTGTTTACTATATGCAGTATTGGAAAATACCAGATTTATGTTTGTGTTAAATATAATTGTTGTGGCATGAAATAAACAGTATGTTCTGTTTACTATATATATTGTAGCGTTTAACGGGTTTTATATTTGTGTTCAGTAAATCATTATTGCGGACTGAAATTGTAATATACTGTCGAGTGAAATGGAGTTAGGTTAAATATCTTAGGTGAGTCTTCGCTTTAACATGCTTTTGTTGCGACGAAGACTTACCTAAGGTGTTTAACATTATTCTGTTTAACTCGGCAGTAAGTACCTACATTGGCTTAGTCCGCAATAATGATGTTTGTGGTATAGGTGTGGTGGCCTGAAACATTAACAGAAAAATCTCAATCCTAAATAATTACTATGAGTAAAGTAAAAAGATTTTTTTTTTTTTTATTCGTTTTAATTTTAGTAGTACATAACATAAATTATCGGCCGCAATTTTAGTGAGCGTATGGCAAATATAACACAGAGATAATTTTGGTAGCAAACACAACACACAAACAGAACACTCCAATATAACCTTATCACTATTAGCAACATATGTATAAATTTTCAATTAAACCGCTATCCGCTTCGTCCGCCTTTGTTCACTACACACAGACACTTTTATTTGCTAAAACCGGTGATCTAAACAGGAATCCAACCTGATTCATTTATTATTGGCGACGCTTGAAATGAACTCTGTCCGGACTTCGGTGAAAATGACAGAATGTTCTGGGCGCTGCGGGCGGCGGCGCAGGGGTGCGGGGGGCCGCAGTTAGCTCATATCGTGGACTGAACAGTTTTTCGTTACAGGCAAATAATATTTTGTTTAGTGTGCAATAATATTGTAATGCCAACAATTTTTATTGTTGCTGGAACCACTCTTTATTGTTATCATTAAAAAGAGTATGTTAGACAACAGAGAACGTATCTAGTTATGTGTAAAAATATTCATAGTAATCAAGAAATTTCGAGTAAGTAATAGGTATTAAAAATCCGCTAACAGGTACGAGAAAATCTAGTACCTATAAATGAATTACATAAGGTGGACCCTAAACAAAGATTTTGTAATACACACTTTTATTATTGGTGTGTTAAACTAGATGATGGTGAACCGAATTAATAAATATTGTAAACATCGCAATTATTGTAAAGTGTTGTATGCTAAATGCATATTTTACTCTGTTACTATTAGATTTTTACCAAAACGATATCAGAGTTTTAGTGTACTAGAATATTTTAACTAGAATATTCTAATATTGTCCAAAATACGAGTCTATTAAACATGGCTGAAATCTGTTTTCCTACACTAGAATCATAACTACTATACAATCTGGTAATATTGTAAAATATTTTTTTCTCCGTGATACTTCTCGGTTTTTAAATTAGGTAAGTGTTTTTATTATGTTTTAATGTTATACAATAAAAACCGTATATCTTATGATGAATGAAATTAATTAGAAATTTCTTTTAATCGACGTTGCTAGCACTTGAGTGAATATTTAATTAATAATAACACAATGTCAAGTGATTAAGCTAGCAAACAAATCCACTGTCCAATGGCCTTCGCCTATTGCCACATATTGGCAAACTGGTTGTGGCACTTGTGGCTCGTGACATAACATGACATTGTTTATTAATAAGCCGCATCGCGGATGCAACGTGTCATTATACGATGTTGTAACTCCAATTTCTCAACGTTGACGAATATTTGTAAATTAATTTTGAACTTAATTCTATAGGGAGTAAGTTTGCTTTTTCTTAAATGATAACATAAGAGGTTGTGGAAATGAAGTGTAGATTCCAGTAATGTCCACATTCATTCGGATTTTCCAGCTTTTATGATTCCCAGGTTTGTTGGGAAAAGTAGATGTTCGAGTTACCATTGTTTGTTGATTCTATCAACGATTGTCATGTTGGCTAGGCTCCCAGCTCTGTTGCCTGACCGGACATTACCGACCCCACTGCTCGTTCTCTAACGATTCTAAAATTCGATTCAGGGGCGAATCGAATCGCTCGACAAATAATCGAATCCATTCGTTATGGTGTTGTCGATAATTCAGCATCTATGTATTTCGGAAATGTTGCACAATTGGAACTGAGGATACACATTGACTCTGGTTGGCACTATATTTCGACAAGAAGTGAGAGGAATACATGTAAATAATGAAGCATACATACAGTGGAAACAATCCTTAGAGAAATTCCTCTAAATAATTTATCTGTGGCAGCATTTATTTTCCCAAACCACTGGTGGGTCGCGAGTAGAGATGCCTCGAATAGTGGTTTTGGCCGAATACCGAATATTCGTTTGAGACCTTCATCGAGGTACTTGCGTGGTGGTTCTGTACATGTACAAGATAGCTTTATTTTCTGACTAACTGCCGTATTCGAACTTCAAGATATTCATAAGAGACGACATGTACTAGATCCATTCTAGATACGTTATAGTTAAGATATCAACTAGTTCTCTTTTGGAGCGCAATTCGGGCAACCAATGTCACTTTTACGTTAGATAGCGTAAGGTATCTATTAGATGTGAATTGGATCTCTGAGTCATATCCTGAGGAAATCGTTCAAGAGTATCTGCAGAATCGCGAAAATGTCATATTTGACAGGTTAGATCTTAAACATATCGTTATCGTATCATGGTGATGTCTAAAAGATATCTAGGTAATAGATGTCTATTTCAAAATCCGAATCGGGCCCTTAGTCTTGTTTTAAGCATTTAATGTATGTATGTCACTTTATTTCACATACACAAGTTTACACAAAACAGAAATAACAGAGTAAAAGATGTAAGTATATGTACAAAGGCAAACTTATCCCTAATAGAGAATGTTTACTTACTGGTCCTAACACAAACCTATCTGGTTACTCTAATATTAGTTACTAGTTACCTAGTCTGTCTTTAGGGGTAAAAGATCTCCTGAATAGAAATTTTAAATTTTTTACAGTTCTAAAAACCCGTTTTCAATATTTACTCACTCTGTAGTTTTTTATCTATTGACTCTATCTCTATTAACCAATCAACGCAAACTTGTCATATAACTGATATAACGTTGACGTAATGATACCACTAACCTTTTGTGGGTAAGTAAATTCAATGAATGATCATTTTTACGGTTTCCGTGGTTCTAAATAGGCAACTCGGCCGTTCAATCAAATGAACTGTGAAGACATACTCACGTTTCTATTGAACGGTTTTTCTGAATCGCAGCACTTTTATTGTGTCGAATAAGTAAGCACTTGCCAAGTAAACACCTAGAGATGGGGAAGTTGCGAAAAGTATTAAAAAGAACCGGTCAAGTGCGAGTCGGACTCGCGCACGAAGGGTTTCGTACCATTACGCAAAAAACGGCAAACAAAATCACGTTTGTTGTATGGGAGCCCCACTTAAATATTTATTTTATTCTGTTTTTAATATTTGTTGTTATAGTGGCCACAGAAATATATTATATCTGAAAATTTCAACTGCCTAGCTATCACGGTTCATCAGATACAGCGTCAGTTCTGTGAATCTAAACCACCCAGTCCTCATCAGTACTGATATGCCGTTGGAAAATTTCCAAAATTGCGAAATTTCCACATGGACAAAATTTCGGAAGCTTAATTTCGAAATCTAAATTTTCCATTTCCAAAATAAAAGTGTTCATTGTTTCCCGTGAGTTTTTGTTTTTCCTGAAGTTTCTGACAACTTTTTGGAAATATTCCACAACTCGCACATCTGTCCTCATCAGTCATCTTAACATCCACTAGAATCAAAAGCACGAGACATGAGACACGAATCTGTTCAGTTCATGTTTGTGAGGTGGGCGCAAGACAAGAATAGGCCATACAATGCAAATAATGATGCTAAATCACACAGTGCAATGTTGCAATATCTTAATTGTTACGAATTGTTTACGGTTGTGTAAACTTTACGACACATTCGTATTATTGAAAACAATGAAAACAATAGCTTAAGAATATGAGTAAGTATTCCGGGCCTTTTTATAACACATTGTTAGGTTTTAGTATTTAATATTTATAAAGTGCAGCGCGTTTATCCTACATAAGTTTACTTACAATGTTATTATAAAAAAAACTTTCTATATATTGCCCTTAAATTTATCTTGAATTAAGTGCATTATGTACCTGCTCTGCTAATCTGAAATTATACGAAAACTACAAGCTGTCTCAACTTTTTACGATGTTTCTTTCTATTCCTAGTTAGTGAAATAAGTTAGTTACTAATAAGTAACGCAAAGACAATAGAAACAGCTATTAAAGAAATCGTTTAGGTACAATGCCATTTACTTATTTATTAATGAAGGTGCTATTGATAGTTTTGTTAAAACTGGATGGAATGTCACTAGGTACTGCAAAGTCGGAAGTAAGTACGTTGACCGAGACGTTAACATACTGGACCATGTTAACATAATTACGTAATAGATAAATGTTTTGAAAATATTGTTTCTACTTGCACTTTCAAAATAAACTATAAATCTACAACAATTGAAAGTCTAATTTTGAACGTAAGCAGTAAAAGATTATAAGCCCTTTCTACAAGTCGATCTTAAAATAAAACACACAGATTTAACTAAATTACTGCCATGCTCTGATAACCCCATGACAAAGGCGAATTAAATTGCCGAAATAACCTCGATATTTGGAGTTATTGTTTTGGACAAATATTAAGATGCTCGGGTCAATTTTTATAGCTCTTTGATCTACTAAAAAATAGTCAGTTTTAAGGAAGATTTGGACTGAACTGTCAAAACTCTCATATAAAATCCGTGCCAACAAGAATTATTTAAAGCAAAGCAAAAATTATTCATATTTACATAACTTCTTACCTACTGATATAGTTTATAAAAAAACAACAGAAATAAACATTTTACCTAATTGTTTGTAACCAGTATGTAATTTAGGATGACTGCTATAAGTAGTTATTGACCAGTATATAGTAATTGGCCACTCCTTACAAATCAGAAAGAACCAACAACCAACCAACCAACAAGCCAACTGAATCCTTATTATTAAGAGTGGTCGGTCATTACTATATTATACTGGCCAATAACTGCCTATAGCAGTCACCCTACGTAACTTATTTTAGCTTATGTATCTAGTAAACAACAGATAGTAGGTAATATTGATAGGAAATCAGCAGCCTAATAACATTCAGAACACTTTCACGATCTGGGGGTAATGTCTAGAATTAGATCATATCTTCCGCGCGGCTCTGAAATGGACCATTCACTCTTTGTACAGTCGTGACCAGTGAAGAATACTCACTGTGCTCGATAGCGGCGCCACCTAGTGCCTATTTTATCACGTTAACAATTGACACCTGACACTGTCAATTTTCTGTACATTTCCTGAACGATAACTAATGTCAATAATTTACTTATTGCGCCAGCAATGAACGGCAAATAGACATTTGAGGTGACCTTTGTGTTCATTTATCTATTTGTGACAATTGTCAAATGACAAGTCTGTCTATGACATGTCATTTCATATAGCTTCAGTCAGGACAAATTCAATTTCAAAATATTTTAATTACATAAAATTTAAATAAAAGCGGTACTTACAGTGATCCCCACACTAGGCTCAGCCTGTATCGTGGGAATTTTAGAGAAATACCGAACACTGATGTTGCGGCTATTATTTTAACAGAATATAAGTATACAAGTTTTTAAATTAAGGCCACCGAGTGTCCTGTGAGAATATTTATGATTGATTGATGTTTTAAAACTTTGTGTCAAACGTTATAATGACAAAATCTTTCACTCCAACAAAATTAGCACAAATGTACGAAGAATTCCACACTAGTGATTGCGACTGTACCTACGACTTACGAGTACTATACATATACAGAATATAACTAGTAAATATACTAGGAAGTAGATGCACATTGCACGTTGTAGATACATGATTCAATAAATCAATGAGTTTTACTGGAGTAGCATCCTGGTTCGAAAGACTTCGACAGTTGTTTGGAATCAGCCAGACAAGGGCCGGCGGTTATCAGTTTTAATTATAGGTATATGTATGGACCAACGTCTTTACAAAGTACCTGCAAGGGAACATACATTGAATGCAGTACGAGTAAAAATTCAAGTAACATTTCAACAAGCGAGCAGGCTCCAATTTCACCACGGTGACAGGTGCGACAATTGTAAAACATCACTGTTGCTGACGTCACAGGCATCCATGGGCTACGGTTACCGCTTACCATCGGGCGGGCCGTATTCCTGTTTGCCACCATCATTGTTTTATTAAAAAAACTTTATTATATCGGAAAAAAAACAGATATTTCTCTTGCTAAGTTTATGACAATTGTCACAAGAAACACTACAATTGTCACGAAATTCCGACATATAACTCATTACCTGTCAAGAATTACCTACAATTCTTCTAAATCTTGACAATTGTCAGAAACTTCGCAAAAGAAATATCTGTTTTTTTCCGATATAATAAAGTTTTTTTAAATAATACAAGGATGGTGGCAAACAGGAATACGGCCCGCCCGATGGTAAGTGGTAACTGTGGCCCATGGATGCCTGTGACGTCAGCAACAGTGATTTTACAATTGTCGCACCTGTCACCGTGGTGAAATTGGGGCCAGGTGACATCGATTTAAAAAGATCGAGGTAGATACAAAATATACAATACGTCTTATGGGTAGGGTTACCATACGTCCCGTACATACGGGACTGTCACCGTATTTAAGTATCACGTCCCGTATTTTTACTAGTCCCGTTTTTGTCCCGTACTTTGTCGACGGGTCTAGCCTAGTGGGTAGTGACCCTGCCTATGAAGAGTATGGTCCCGGGTTCGAATCCTGGTAAGGGCATTTATTTGTATGGTGATACAGATATTTGTTCCTAGATACATTTTACTAACTATTAGGAACCAGCTTCTGTAAATAAACAACATTCCTCAGCTACGTGCTATTGCTAGTAGACATTAAATAACGATGAATGCCCATTTTATTTACTTTTAAACTTTCCACTACAAATAAACCTGAACTTATGCAAGGTTAGACAACAAAGAAAACTTATTAAATAACTGTCAGGTGAATAAGTTGTCAATTTCCGAACACAAAACCACTTACTGTATTAAAAGTGTGGCGGTTCGGCGCTTTGTTCGGCGGCTCAATGCATTTCCTTACCTATAAAAGACAAATTATATTAGCTCGTTGGGTAACAATACAAAACTGCTAAGTATGCATTCAAGCGAGCAAAATGGTTTATCAATTCAGTTACGATAGCTGACGTCGATATGATTTCAAAAATAAAGGTAACTAACTAAATAATCGACTACAATAGGCGTACCTGCTTCCTTACATACTATACCTATGTTATAAAGGTTCCTGAACTCAGGTTAAAGTAGAAAGACCCAAATTCTCTACGAAAACCCATGCAACGTCAAAGTACGGAAACTTTAAGCAGGCGCTTCAAAAATGTATTCGGGTTTTAGTTTAAATACATTTTAAAGGGATCTGAATAATCTTTTATTCTTATTGGCTACAAATATAATGACCACCAAAAAATACTTTGGTACCCTAAATAAAAAAATCTGTCGTACCAAAAAAATTACTGAACACCAAACAAATAAAAAAAGTAAAATTACAGAAGTACCACCATTTTAATAACGACTGTACTTCAAATTGTATTCAAATACCAAATACATATATTGAATGATCACCAAAAATCATTAATGATCACCAAATCATGAAGACCAAATTAATGCGATATATTCACCTAAATAAACCACTATGATTACCAAAAAATGTATACATATTACCAAATAAAGTAAAATGATACCAAAATTACTAGCCCCTCCCGCTCAACCCCCCGTACACCGCACTGCATACTTACCTAACCTAACCTACTTTTCTAGTAGCATACTGAAATGCTACTAGAAAAGTAGGTTAGCTTAGGTTTGAACTGCTATCAGATAAGTGGGTTAGGTTAGCACTGCGACTCTTACAGAAACGAAATGTTACTGGAAAAGTTGGTTAGGTTAGGATTGAACTGCGACCTTTACGGAAACGAAATGCTACTATAAAAGTGGGTTAGGTTAGGTTAGAATTGCGATCCTCACAAAACCGAACTGCTATCAGATAAGTGGGTTAGGTTAGGACTGCTACCCTTACAGAAAGGAAATGCTAATAAAAAGTGGGTTAGGTTAGGTTTGAACTACGACCCTTACAGAAACGAAATGCTACTAGAAAAGTGGGTTAGGTTAGGTTGGAACTGCGACCCTTACAGAAACTAAACGCTACTAGAAGAGTGGGTTAGATTAGATTTAAACTTTCACGATTATTAAACATTATCAAAACTACACAACGGGACTTAATCGCGTATTTAAGTTTTAAGATTTACCTCCGACGTTTCGAGGACGGCGTTGTCCCCGTGGTCTCGGAGAAGACTGGCTCAAGTTGACATCAACATCTTCTAGCCGCGCAAGTTTTTCGAACTACCCGCACTTGGTCTTGTTTATCAGTTTGAACGTTTTGCGCACTAGGGATGTTACTCTGTCGACACACAACACTAACGATATTCGATTTATCGACTGATGAAGATGTTGATGTCAACTTGAGCCAGTCTTCTCCGAGACCACGGGGACAACGCCGTCCTCGAAACGTCGGAGGTAAATCTTAAAACTTAAATACGCGATTAAGTCCCGTTGTGTAGTTTTGATAATGGGTTAGATTAGGTTTGAACTGCGACCCTTACAAAAACGAAATGCTACTAGAAAAGTGGGTTAGGTTAGACCCTTACAGAAACTAAATGTTACTAGAAAATTGGGTTAGGTTAGGTTTGAACTGCGACCCTTACAGAAACAAAATGCTACTAGAAAAGTACGTTAGGTTAGGTTTGAACTGCGACCTTTACAGAAAAGAAATGCTACGAGAAAAGTGGGTTAGGTTAGAACTCCAACCCTTACAGAAACGAAATGTTAGTAGAAAATTGGGTTAGGTTAGGTTTGAACTGCGACCCTTACAGAAACAAAATGCTACTAGAAAAGTGGGTTAGGTTAGGTTTGAACTGCGACCTTTACAAAAAAGAAATGCTACTAGAAAAGTGGGTTAGGTTAGGTTTGAACTGCGACCCTCACAGAAAAGAAATGCTACTAGAAAAGTGGGTTAGGTTAGGTTTGAACTGCGACCCTTACAGAAACAAAATGCTACTAGAAAAGTGGGTTAGGTTAGGTTTGAACTGCGACTTTTACAGAAAAGAAATGCTACTAGAAAAGTGGGTTAGGTTAGGTTTGAACTGCGACCCTTACAGAAACGAAATGCTACTAGAAAAGTGGGCTAGGTTAGGTTTGAACTGCGACCCTTACAGAAAAGAAATGCTACTAGAAAAGTGGGTTAGGTTAGGTTTGAACTGCGACCCATACAGAATAGAAATTCTACTAGAAAAGTGGGTTAGGTTAGGTTTGAACTGCGACCCTTACAGAAACGAAATGCTACTAGAAAAGTGTGTTAGGTTAGAACTGCGACTGTAGAAAAAGGTGACGAAGTGGATTAATTAATTTAATAGATTAAATATTTGCACATTTTTAATTAAAATGTAGTTACAATTTTGGTGGTCATTTACTATTTCTGGGTTTCCAATGATTATTTTGGAGTCATTTGCTTTAATAGGATAGCAAGATTTAAAAATTTGGTTATAATTTTACATTAAAATGGAGTTCTAATTTTGGTGGTCATTTACTATTTTTGGGTTCACAATGATTATTTTGGTGTCATTTTATTTCATAGGATAGCAAGATGTAAAAATTTGGTTATCATTTCACATTGAAATGGGGTTTGAAATTTGGTAATCATTCACAATTTTTGGGTTAAAAATGATTAGTTTGGTGTCATTCCCTTTAATAGGATAGTAAAATATAATAAAATTGGTAATCATTTCACATTAAAATGGTGTTATAATTTTGGTGATCATTTATTATTTTAGGGTGGTAAAGTAGATTTTTTTTGGTATTAAATTTTACTAAATCTGGTGATCAGTTAAATAGCAGCCATTCTTATTTCTACTATAAACAATATTTGATTGTCTTGTCTGTTATGATCAGCACCATTCTAATTTGTGATGTAATCTTCAATTTCCTTCTAATAACGATAACTTCACACATTCCAGGTTCGAGAAACGAGCAGCTTTAGCAACCAGTTCGATGTGGTCTAACATGGTCGTTCCCCGTCGTCCGCCAACCAGCTACAAGCCAATGAGAAGAAGCAAACCGCCGGACAAGCACCGAACATTAACAATATCAAATCTTTATCTGATGTGACTTCATCAACACAACCCCAAAAAGAAAAAAAACTAGTCCCGCAAACTGGCTGATAAAAGAAAAAGCTACAAGATTCTAAAATCAAAATGGGCGTGCAAGTGCTTCTAGCTTCAACAGCCTTGAAGACCGTGAGTGTGACGGGTTTGTGGTTGATACCACTGTTGCTGGGCGCGCTGACATACCACAACTATAATGCTTACGATCCGGAGTCGAGAGTGATTGATAAAGAGCCGAGGAGAGAGTATGACTTCATAGTGGTTGGGGGCGGGTCGGCGGGTGCCGTCGTCGCCAACAGACTATCGGAGATGAAGAATTGGAACACGCTCTTGCTAGAATCTGGTAAGGTATTATTCAACTGTTTTAACGTAACAGCTAATACACTACTAACATTACGCTGAAACTAGACAGATAACAGTTTCAAAGATGCAATGTCGAGTCGTAAAATTTTCAAATATCCATTTATCGGAATTCGGAAAATGTCTCTCGATTACCTACATATATTATGGAATTATTAATCCTTTCAGACTTATGAGTTCTAGAACTATAAATAAATGTTCTCAGGTTCCTCTTTAAAGCAAAATATACCATCTAAATAAGTACCAGTTAAGTGCCATCTCCGCGTACTCCGCCATCGTCACGAAAACTTATGATTGTATATTATAATTGCGAAAAAACTTCCCATGTCACACTTTTAAAAATTAAAAACCCTTCGTTAAAAGTGATATGTTGGAATATCTCATGCAGCGTATGATTTGTCCACGTCAATGTACCCGGAACGGAACGGTGTGCAGTTACCCAATTGATAATCAAACAAAATTAACCTACCTAATAAGTTTATATACTTAAATACGTTTTAAACCTCTTAAAAAAATACCTTAAAAGGTAACTTGAACAAATTGTTATCAGATAAATAACCCTGAACGCGCGCTATTGGTCCGACTTGTTGTTTTTATTACCAATCCGGAAGTATTTCGATCCGGTAGTATTAAAGCTTTCAATTTCGCTTGTTATGTGCATAATAAAACAGTAATTAGTTTATTTGTTTAGTGCTGTAATGTGTTGGTATTCGGGTGACCTGTATATATAGGTAGTAAACAATAAATTGTCTTATTTACTAATAGGTGGTGTTCTCAAGTTTTTATTTAAAGGTAAAATCATTCTTTTTATCAAATGCCTTATTAACTAAGGCGTTAGACCCGTATTGTAAAAGTAACAAATTGTCCTTGCAGATAATTTTACAGAACAAAATTGATATTTGTTTTAATTAGCTCATAACAGTAATAACTTTATTAAATTGTACAACGGGACTTAATCGCGTATTTAAGTTCCACGACCACGAGGTTCTCCGAGACCACGCCGACCTCAAAACATCGGAGGTAAATCTTAAAACTTAAATACGCGATTAGGTCCTGTTGTACTACAATTTAATAATGTGTAAAAACCGTGAAAGTTTAAATCACTGTTTAGTCATAACTTTTTCCAGTACTGCGAAAAAACCGGACCCGCAAAAACCAGACATCTTATTATTTAGCCGAAATTTCAGTTTCAGTATGTTTTATTTGGGCCGATTTTTACTTTGTTGTCGATGTTTTTTTCGTCAGATCCCGATAAAATTTGGTGGATAGATATACATAGTTACCTATTCTGTACAATATAAGCGCAATTTCATCGTTCAACACTCAATTAATAATTACAACAAAATAAAAATCGGCCCATATATGTTCACCTCGACTAAAAGTTGATAAAACCCCCTTTTGTATCGGTGCCACAGTCACAGTGTCTGATCATGACATTCCAGGCCCCGACGAGAACGAGATCACCGACGTGCCGTCGCTGGCGGGCTACCTGCAGCTGACCAAGCTGGACTGGCAGTACAAGACGGAGCCCACAGCGCACGCCTGCCTCGGCTTCAAGAAGCGCCGCTGCAGCTGGCCCCGCGGCAAGGTACGACAGATACATAAACATTACTCCACCAGTAGTTAGGCTACGTCCCTGGCGGGCTACCTGCAGCTGACCAAGCTGGACTGGCAGTACAAGACCGAGCCCACCGCGCACGCCTGTTTTGGCTTTAAGAAGCGCCGCTGCAGCTGGCCCCGCGGCAAGGTGGGACATATACCAAGCAAGAAAAAAATTGTATTTTATAGTCTGACAAAAAAGAGTAGAAATTAAAAAGTGGCAATACTGTAGTGTCGTCCCTTTCAAATCAATAATAATATAAGTATATAAGAAAACGGGACGACACTACAGTATTGCCACTTTTTAATTTCTACTCTTTTTTGTCAGACTATATGTCCATGCAATTTAAAGATACAAATATTGGAGTCGGGCCCCGATATTTGGCTGTACCAAGATTGCCATTTTATATATAGATGGTCAAGCAAATCTTGTCACTAGAAAAAGGCGCGCAATTCAAATTTTCTATGAGACGATATCCCTTCGCGCTTACATTTTTCAAATTTGCCGCCTTTTTCTACTGACAAGATCTGCTTGACCAACTATACCTACCAATATTCTCACTTGTTCCGAAAACTCGATTTATTCAATCTGCGCCAATTCTGGAAAATAGGTTGCCAAAGAGAACACCGGGCACAGTTCAGTTTTTCTAAGTAAAAGACATCAACGGAATCTCAGCATAAGCATTTCATAATACACATTGAAACATCCCACGTTTTTAAATAGGCTATAATATCATGGTTATTCAGATGAGGCACAATTCGTAAACAATTTTGTCCTAGTTTTATTTATGTTATCGATATTTAAAATCGTAATAAGGCCTACCAGAGCCCTCTGTCGCATTTTTGCTGAGCGCCGCTCACGATAGAACTAGTTTCGTAGCTCTTATTCGATTCTTATATGTCAGTGTAGAGACTTACCGCTAGATGGCATTAAACACAAAATGAGTAAGGTTTGTTTTTATTTCAGGTGCTTGGCGGTTCCAGTGTTCTCAACTACATGATATACGTACGAGGCAATCGATATGACTTCGACCAATGGGAACAATCCGGCAACCCCGGATGGGGCTACCGGGACGTTTTGAAATACTTTATCAAATCTGAAGACAACAGAAACCCGTACTTAGCTAAGAGTCAATACCATGGGCGAGGAGGATACCTCACGGTTCAAGAAGCTCCCTGGAGGACACCTTTAGTCGCAGCCTTCGTAGAAGCTGGCGTCGAAATCGGGTATGAGAACAGGGATATCAATGGAGAATACCAAACGGGGTTCATGATCGCCCAGGGCACTATACGCCGCGGATCTCGCTGCAGTACCGCCAAAGCATTCTTGCGACCAGTGAGAACTCGAAGAAACTTAGACATTTCCTTAAACTCCCAAGCAACAAGAGTTTTAATCCATCCAGTGACAATGAAGGCTTACGGGGTCGAGTATGTCAAACACGGCATGAGGAGAGTTGTTTACGCGAGAAAAGAAGTAATATTATCGGCCGGCGCCATCAACAGTCCTCAGCTGCTCATGCTGTCTGGAATAGGTCCCAAAGAACATTTAAAAGACGTCGGAATTAAGGTCTTGAAGGACTTGCCGGTCGGTGAAAACCTGCAAGACCACGTTGGTGTAGGAGGATTAACATTTCTAGTCGACAAACCTGTTGCAATCGTCCAAAACCGCTTCGAGGCTTTTCCCGTTACCATGAACTACGTTGTCAACGAAAGAGGTCCCATGACAACCCTAGGAGGCTTAGAAGGGGTTGCTTTCGTAAATACAAAGTACGCGAACAGTTCTGGATTGTGGCCTGATATTCAGTTCCACATGGCGCCGGCGTCTTTCTCGTCTGACAATGGGCAAATTGTCAGAAAGATCTTAGGGCTCACGGATGAGATTTATAATACTGTTTACAAGCCTATAGCCAATAAGGATGCTTGGACTATTATGCCTTTACTGCTCAGACCAAATACACGAGGTTACGTGCGATTAAGGAGCTCCAATCCTTTCCATTATCCGATAATGAACCCACGTTACCATGAGGATCCTTTAGACGTGGCGCGCCTCGTAGATGGAATCAAAATAGCCCTGCAAGTGGCAGAAGCGTCTCCTTTCAAACAGTTTGGTAACAGGCTATACATGAAGCCGTTACCGAGTTGTAAGCACTTTAAATTTATGTCTGACGAATATATTGAATGTCAAGTGAGGCACATTTCTATGACGATATACCATCAGAGTGGGACAACTAAGATGGGGCCGTCGTGGGATCCTGAGGCGGTGGTAGACCCGCGGCTCAGGGTGTATGGCGTCGAAGGCCTAAGGGTAATAGACGCAAGTATAATGCCGACTATTGTGAGTGGCAACACCAACGCCGCAGTCATCATGATAGGGGAGAAAGGGGCTGATTTGATAAAGCAAGACTGGCTTAGTAAGAGTCGATGACATTAATTGTATGTGTAGTTATAAGAATGTCAAATAGTTACCAATAATGGAAGTTAATAGATATTTAGATACAAAATGCCAATTTTAGACGTAACGTGATAATTCGTAAAGCAAACATTTCTTTGTTTTATATATATATTCACTCCTGAAAACTTTAAAAGTTACCTTGTCATGACACATACTGTATTATGAAATACTTATTTATGTTTGTCAGCGTTTGTAAATTATGTAAATATGTTTCTTGTGTCAATAAGGATTCCTAATGGACACTTCCTACTTCTTAATATTTAAATGAATATTTAAGCATATAGTATATCGTACAGGTAACAAACAAAACAAGTGCTGACGTTGACGAGACGTATGCTTGTTACTATGTACTTGTAAAACCAAAAAGTACGTGTTAAGTTAAATTTAATAACATTTTACTTTTCTACCAAAACCAAAATCTATCATTACGTATCGGAAAAAAATATGCTTTCCCCTTATCCCTACACATTACGCTATCAAATACTTAAAACTTAAAAACAAAATTAATCGATACCTACATAACTGTACTTGCTTACTTATGTACAGTGAACGTCAAAGATATGTTTACACTTTTGCACATTACATGTAATATGCGAAAAATGTAAACATATTTTTTACGTCGACTGCGCATGTTACTTTGAAACAAAAAAAGTCATATTTACAAGCCCAGATGTAAAACATGTTTAATGATTTATTTGTATACCTATAAACATTGTCTGGATTAGCTATATAGATACCCGTGTTATTTACTGTCAAAAGATACCACAATTATTCAATATTTCTCAAGAACCATAATACGTATGTAAAGTTTAATAGTGCCATAAGCTTTCCTTAGTTAAATTGTCGTAGTAGTAAGGATTATTCTTAAGCTTTAATGCCAAACTCTGAACTCGACACACAGCAAGAAAGCGATGCACATACCTACACATTGTAGGAAAAAAAATGATTTTGATGTTTATTAATATAAATTACTAAAGGACATAAATAGGAATATAAAACTTTAACTAAGTAACTACAATTAAAATAACTATAGACGGTCAAGCAGATCTTGTCAGTAGAAAAAGGCGGCAAATTTGAAAAATGTAGGCGCGACGGGATATCGTCTCATAGAAAATTTGAATTTCGCGCCTTTTTCTACTGACAAGATCTGCTTGACCGTCTATAAAACTAAAAATTAAAAATACCTATCAAAATTTGGTGCCCGGGAGGGTGATGTTCCCGCGCTGGATTGCGATTGCATGATTTTGATTATCACATTGGATAAGGCGAAACCATGGACAATAATTTTAACGCACTAGACTTTTTTCATTTTCTAATTAAAACTCGTAGCATCTCACAAAGTCATCTTTTTCCCTGAGCATCGAAGGATTTCTTTTTCTGGATTAGACAGTTTGTGACTCCAAAAGTCCTTTATATACTTTCCCACAAAAGATAGGCTTATACATACGGTACTCTCTGTCGGATCTGTCTGGCAACTGTGACGGACATATCTGTAGGTACATATAGGTACTTCTGAATCACAATAGATACATGTTTGGAATTTTGTTTTCATATATTTTCAATGGTCACGGAGAAGAGGCCTTAAAGGTTAGCCCTCATCTAATCAACAACTTTTGTTAGTCACTGCACAAAAACTTTAAATTAATCACGAATATTCCACACTTAATTGAACACCCGGTTTTTCCCCTCGTAATGACGTTGACTTACGTCAAACTAGATATTGTAACCAGTACTTGGTAATTAAATAAACAAGTACCTATAGTTAAATCTAATTGAGATGAACAAGTACATGGTAAGAAATTTACAAACATTTTAAATTATCTTGGGTATACCGTAATCACCGTAATGGGACCATTCTGCAAATACTATATAAAAAAATTAACATCGTATTGTGTTAAATCGATTCCTTTTGCAAAGAGCAAATTGATTGGACCGTACTTTATTCATAAATGTTATAATATACCTACAGGTTAATATATATTATGATCTGGAAAAATCTGTTTTAATTTAATAAGAATGTAAATACTTAGGTATTGTAATATTATTGTCATAAGTAAGAAGTGTTGATTGTTGAATAATATCATTGTGTAAAAATAAATAAATATTGTTACCATTATCCTGGTTTTTTGTTTGCTATTTATTAATGAATAATGAATATAATTACACTATGGTTTGTTCGTAACGAAATGAGGTCCGGAGTGTCTCCATGATCTTAGGTACCTTTAAATAACACGTTCACGGCCACAGCTCTATTTTCGAAATTGCGTGAAGTTGCACTTGTAAATCCCATACAATAGTTATATTTTCCATGTACGGACTGTCACATCGCATTTTCTATAAAATATGTGCCACATATTGATAGCAGTTGATTCTCATACAAAAGAAGTTCGTAACACGGGTGGTGATATACATGTGGTCGGTAAGTCACCCTGAAGATTTTGCTGGATTTGGTGCTGGGACACTAGAGACCCTTGTGATGTGGCTAAATCGCAAAAGATACCAGACTTCATTAAGATCCTATGAAAACTTGGCTTCCAAGGACAGGGTCTCTCGACGGACTGTCCGTGAACTTGTTAATAAATAGGAAGACTTTTACTATACGGGAAAACACGTTTTAACTTTAAATAATAACGAGTATTTACAGTAACATTATAAAGGTACATATTCCAGTAGGTAACTACATAGTTGCACTTTAATGTAGTGCAAACCACAGTGATTCCAGTTCCATCTAAATATATACTTAAGTTACAATTAATGACCATGAATCGGTTACTCACCCGACTGGTGAATTCAATTCTAAAAGTAGATTTGGATTTTCCAAACGCAAGACGTAGGATGTTTTATTCCGTGTGTGGATAAACAATACCACTAATATTTACGCCTCATAACAAAACAATATGGTGAAAAAATTCCATAAAGGATGCGGTTTTATCATCGAAAGCACCTGAGACCTCTGAGATCTGAGATCATCTTTTCCTTAATACAGATCTTAAATTAGCTAATAATTTCGACGAGCTATTGTGAGTAGTTTATTTACCTATCCAGTTTAAAAATACACCTATTTTATTTCTATTGTTTTTCGTTCTAAAAAACTAGTTACACAGATTAGAGACAGTTACATGATTCTTTTTTATCATTGTACTGTCGATGAACAGGCGGCTTAGCACGGTCGCGTTTTTATCCCTTGTCACCATGCCTGTCACGTTCTAACAAGTATGTAAGTGCGAAAGGGACACGCATAGTGATAGTCGATAAAAATGGAACCGTGCTGAGCCCGCAGGTATGTTATTATATACCGGATGTATTATACAGCCTATCAACATGACGACAAAACTTTTTATCGATTATTACTTTTGGTCTCGCCAACTCTAAGATCAGCGCTGACTTTAGGGTTAGCATTATGCTGAGCGGGATTTTTGTAACACAATACGCTTGTGTGAAATGTAGTTAGCGTAGAATGTAGATTCTTGATTTTTCACCGCTTCAGTTACAAGCACCTTCTAGTACACGAAAAATCTAGAACTTTACTAGTAATCACGTGTCAATCAACTAATCATGCAAGCCAAATGAGTATAAACACGATAAGCAAAACAAACTAAACATTTGCGTCAGACCTTTTGACGAACACCCCTTAATGGCAAATCTCATAACTAATAACAGGCTATTTGTGTGATTTTTCCACAGGTATTTAGTTATTATGTTGATAAACGAGAATTAGTTCGATAAATTGTGCACTACTGTTATGCGATCAGTCAAATTATTACCTCAGCCGTGAAAGGTTCGTGAAGCGACAAGATATGAAAAATCTGTGGATCATATACTTCAGGTAGGCTCCATTCTAAACCTATTTAGATTAATCTAATCTTACTGTGATCAATAAGATTATAGTAATATTTTTGGCTTGTCTTACACTTATTGATTGAGTGGGTGCGAAGGTTTCCGTTTGAGCTTGGGCAAAAAAGATTTTGTACCTATGTCTATCGGCTCGGCTATCGGGGTGTTTCTCATCTACAAGTCGTATTTATCAACCAATTTTTGTGAAATTTTGTTTTTAAGTTTAATAATAAATGTTGATTTAGTTATTGGATTTGTGGAGGTTCGGTAGACCGCTCAGTCCTAAAAGACTCTGCCTAGAAATCCGGTGTTCCTAGTTACGAATCCCAGCAAGATTTATTTGACGTCACAAGCCGTAAGTATAGAACTTAAGGTGACTAGGTGTCGATTGGAAAAAGGGTAACGCATTATATTTGTTTTATTATAAGTTTTATCTATCCAGTTAAATATTTTTTTTATAATAAACTTTATCAAATTTTGTCATATTCATGTAAAATCTTAAATATTTTATTTGAAAGAAAGGGTTCTTTGGATGCAAATGGCAAATTCTTGCACATAATGTATGTTTATTGTAAATAATTATTTCATAAATTGTCTTTCCAATTATTTTTATTTCGGATAAGCCATGAATAAGCAATGAATTCGACAGGTACCTACTACACTACAATGCAAATATCTATACAAAGTGATCCGTATTATTGCTCTTGAGTATAAATAGACGGATGATTAGAACAGCAATGAACTTATCAAGTTTTCACTAATCATCATCAAAGATCAAGGCAATGTATTCTGGTGCCAAATAGTACTGACAGTATTTGACCAGATTATCAACGAACGCGCGACCTGCGTGGCAAAAATGAATTATTAATGTACAATAATGAGTATTAAGAGGTTACGGCCAGGTGAAGGTCATTTATTTAGTAAAATAAAAAATACATACATATGTAATACGCCCAACAAAGGATTTTTTGCGAATATAAGTAAAGTGTTGTCGGGGAAATCATTAAAATACGTCATATGCATAGGCCCTAAGTACAGAAAATATCCAACAAAAAAGTCATTATTATGGCTATAGGACACCTTCGCTGCGAAACTACCAAGGCGGAACCGCGATCTGAGTTCCGAAGCAAAACCTAGACTGCGCACTGCGCAGCAATATTCGAAATTCAACAGATACTTAGGGAGTGCAGAACTGCAGAAGGCATCGGCACATATCACACATATGATTTGAGTGGTATCGCGCTCACCTAACACAAAACCTCTGTCATATAGGCTCTAGCGAACTTGACCACCACAGTACCAGTGTAGCCCTTATTGCAACAGGATAAGGTCTATCAATGGTTAGTTAAGTATATTGCTGTCACAAGTATCAACAGTTAGGGAGTGCAGAGCGGCAGAAGGCGTCGGCATGAGTTGAGTGGCATCGCGCTCACCTAACGCAAAATCTCTGTCATACCTAGCGAACTTGACCACCACAGTACCGTTGTAGACCTTATTACAACCGGATAAGGTCTATCAATGGTTAAGGGTATCGCTGTCACAAGTATCCGTTGACTTCCCACTCACGCCTTTTCCTATTTCAGTTTATCATGCGTACTCGGCGGGGTGCTGTCGCAGCAGCCCTCACTCTTCGATGCAGTGTCAGGGCTACTCCGCGACACCAACAACCTGTACCTCGGGGAGCCCCCTGACGCCGAGGAGCTGTACTCGGAGTACGACTTCATCATCATAGGAGCCGGGACTGCTGGGTGCGTGCTTAGCAATCGGCTCACGGAAGTTGAAGATTTTAAGGTTAGTATATTACCGAAATATCTAAACTACTAATGCATGTAGCAAATGTATGAACTCGCACTAAATGCTAACCCCCTTATTTTGTTCGTAAATTTTACGAGACAAATGAAATGCTACCTACTTTGTTTTTAATTAAGGTTGACATTCCATCGAAACGAGGTTAATGCATAAACGCGCTACAAACCTCCATTAGCTAATAATCGTTTGTCCTTAAATATCTGTCATTTTGACTTATGTATTTGTAAGAAAGTGATAAAACATAATTTAACTAAATCAGGCCCGTAAAGTTTTATGAATAAGGGGCTAAATCTATGGAACCACAGACAACAACTAAAGGGCTCCACAACTCGTACAATGTCTTTACAAAAGGGCTCCACACATCACACAGTTTCATAACACAATGTGTAAACAGGGGGCCTAGCCAAGATGACAATCGTTAATAGAAAACACCAGTTGAAACTTAAAATCTAATGAAGTTGTGGAAATAGTCACGTCGTAGCTCGTCGTAGCGTCTGTCATTTTTTCGGGTTCCGTACCTAAAGGCTAAAAATGGGACCCTATTACTAAGACTACGCTGTCCTTCTGTCCGTCCGTCTGTCTGCCACACATGAACCATAATAGCAAGACAGTTGAAATTTTCACAGATGATGTATTTCTGTTGCCGCTATAACAACAAAATATCTGGGAGACCGAGCTTTGTTCGGAAAACATATAAAATCTTAAAAATTCGCGTTTTCTCAGAGATAAGACCTAGCTAGATCCATTTTTCGGCCCCGAAAACCCTATACAGGGTGATCAATCCAAATGGGTCAGTAGGGAGAAGTCAGAAACTATGGAAGATAGCGATATCGGTTCTTAGGAACCATGGCTTCGATTTTAGATTTAATAATAATGACATTCACACTTTTTTTTAACTCTCATACATAACTCGGAATCGGAATCGAACCTGGTCAATATTGTTTATGTAATCGCGTGTAGTATTTGTTTGTATATTTAATTGATCCTGAAAGTATAAGGACTAAATTTTGCCATGAAATCTTGTGTAAACATTAGACCGGATTGCCCACAATTTAAATAATTTGCAAAATGTTGTAAAAGCCCCAACTTAAGTCCTCACGTCCTAACTAAGCTTACTATGCTAGCCACGACTGTACGATTGTCATGTTGTAAAAATAGTTATGTTAACGTACCTACTCGTATGATTAATTAGTTATATTAATAGACCTATCGGTAAACAAATTAGACAGCAAAAAAAGCAATCGTCACGTTTGACGTAATGTATTCGCAACGACACGCATTATCGCGATAATTTATTGGTATAATTTAAACAAACGTTCAATCAAATACTTTTTTGCACACTTCAGATCAGATAACAATAAATAGGTAAGTACAAATACCTACCTTAAGTTATATATACGTAAGCAAAAGGTAAAATAACAACAACAAGATGCGATTTTATAGGTACCTAATGAGTAATGCTCTTCGTAACGATCTTTTCCAGTTTTTTGTGATACCCACCAGGTATCACAGTACGAGTAGAAGAAAACAAAAGTATGCACGACCAAAGAATAATACATTATCAAATTATTCACTAATAGATATGTAAAAAAAACTGTGACGTAAAAATATCCTTAAACCAGAAACGGCAATTTTGACACTGACAGATCATATCCATAACACATCCAGATTATAAACTGAAATAATATTTTCTGAAAATTATTTAATTTGTTCTAATACTTCTAATAGTACAGTCACCTGCAATAATAGTTACTCCTCAAAGGCCGCAAAAATATGTGACAGGCTCTTATGGCTCTACAAATAAGATCTAGTCAGATATTTTTGCGGCCTTCGTTGTGTAACATATTATTGCAGGTGACTGTACATCCAGATTAAATTGATAACCTGTTATGACAGTCAGAATAAGCCTCTTTAAGTATTATTTTGTTTCTATGACATGAAAATATATAATATCTCATATATCTTTATCCAGATATTTATTAACCCCCTTATTCATAAAACTTTACGGGACTGATTAAATTAAATTATGTTATATCCCTTTCTTACAAATACAAGTCAAAATTACTTCATGAGAGAAGAATAATTTGGTTACCCATAAAATGCATTGTTTTACTACTAGACTAACAATTGCTAGTATTATATTACAGGCGTCACATCTAATTTATTCAATTTCATTCATGTTTACTGTCTGTTTTATAACTTTTATATGTATGAATATTGGAAATTTCTTTTCAAGTTTTCACTTTGTGGTATCCTGTATTAAGTTTTTTTTAATCTAATAAAAATAGTAAATCATTTGTTTTGTATCCCTAACTCCGCCCACTACTTGTCTGCGTTAAGTGGCAAGCAGAGTACGATGAAAACATCCAACCCCTTTTTCACCCCGTTAGGGATTGGAAATCAAAAAATTCTTAGTGGAGCTCCACAACATTCCTAACCTAACAAACAACAACAACAATGAAATACGACACAACAATGAAACAACAACAATGAAACTATTCGCGGTAGACCCGTTTGTGTAATTAAATATATGTACAACAGTCCTACCTTCAATTCAATAATTTAGGATGAGAGTTGTCTATTCCTAATGACAAGCGCCACAGGCCCACAGACCCCCAGACTTCCAAGCTTCAAATGAAGTTGATTAAAGGGGCCACTGATTAACAGTCCGCCGAACGGTATCGGCCTGTCAGTTGTTCGGAACTGTCAAAATGTTGTTCTTACTGACAGGCCGATACCGTCCGGCGGACTGTTAATCAGTGGGCCCCTTTAGAATCACTGGCACTGGCAGTCATTTAATTGTCAAATAGAAGGGCTGAAGAAACAAAGTTACATAAGGGTGGTTCGCTTCATCCGACTATCTAGTAGTCGTAATGATTTGTTAGCTGCACGTCCAATACGCAGTGCGTCCAAATGATTTTTCAGTAGAGGCGATATGCCCGCTATGCGACGGAGTTAAAAAATGATTAGGTCTCGATATGAGTCACCGCAATCATGGAAAATACGGAGTGAAACAGTTACTACTAAATATTTCCATGTACAAACAGCAATACACTTAAGAGCCAACGGGAGTGGTCATTTCTCCATACAAACGTACTCCTCGTTTTCCTCCGTGGTTTTTGAAGCTAGAGCAATGATTTTTTCAACACAGATTAATATTGTCAATATCTGTGTCGGACCGTTTTGATTTTTTTGATATTTTTCCCCCCTTCAAAAATGGCCAAAATGGCCTAATTGACTATGCCGCAATGAGAGGCGTGGCATTCAAAACTGATATCAATTAGCCAAAAAAGCAAAACGGTCCGACACAGATAATTTCATAATCATTTAGATTTCCAAATTTGGTTACGATTGGTTAAGTTTTAGAGGAGGAAACAGAGGAGTACAAACCTCGATTTTTGAGATTTTTACGCAGGATTTTTCGCCTTGTCCTTATCGCACTACTTTTAGGTGCCGCTTCCATTAGCGAGACGGGTATATTTACCTAAAATATTTAAAACTCAGCTCCTGTTTCGTCTTAACTGTCCAACGGTTATTATTACAAAAGGCATAAGGTTCATTGATGGACAGTTAAGACGAAACGGGAGCTGAGCTAAAAGTCAATTTTGAGATTTCAAGCTGAATATACCCGTCGCTCTGACGGGGCGTGAGAGACTGTATTTGTGTGTGTAATGCACGCACACAGATGCGTACGCTTGCACCCGCGCGCGCCTCATTGCCGACAATTTGCAATGTTATTTTTCGTGCGTTACTGCCACGAGGCGTTCACTTATTACTTACTGTGTTGCGATTGAATTTTTTGACCCGGCTTACGTTTACGGAACTCGATAATCTTTCTACTACTGTGACTTGCCTTTGTTTACTTGACTTTGCTGATCAGCTTATTGTTTTGGACTCCGTGAGTTGTGGTTACCTATTGGACCGCACGCAATTCATCTACCTTTATAGTTTATTTCTTTGTAGTTTTACATGTATGTAAAATGTATAATTATTGGTGCAATAAAGAATATTTACTTACTTACTTACTTACTTACTTTATTCAAGTAATTAAGCGTAATTAGCCGAAACCTTTATAAGAGTGTAATTCATAAGAAGTACATAAGATATAATTTATGTACTGGTTTGCTGTTAGCTTTTAATTGTATCACTTTACATATATGTTACTCAAATAACTAACACGGTTACACTGTTGTAAGAACATTATTTTTCAGGTAGGCCTTATTATACCTACTATAGGCCTTATTACCTCCTAGTACCTTAGTAGTAGTAGTACTACTACGGAAATTGATTCAAAGACTCAAGACTGACTTAAGTGGCAGTAGGGTGGAGGGTTTTTTCTAGGCTTAATGAGTTCGCTGAAGCTTATTTTTTATACTTAGCGCACAGAACCACTAGTTTAACAGTATCAGCTCTAACCACATGTCACCATTTTGTCCTTTACGTAACAAACTCAGGGGCCCAGAATATCCGATGTACCTATCAAATCAAGGTTCTGTACCAAATAAGGCCCGGTTATTATAGTTCGTTATTTTTTAGCATTAGAAAGAAGGTAAACAATCATGACGTGTCTTTTTATTAATAATTATTGAAAAACGCTTTCAAAAATTAGTTTATATTACTTATGAAAGCAAAAGAATATAAAAAAGTATATGATTAATACATACATACATACATACATACAATCACGCCTATTTCCCGGAGGGGTAGGCAGAGACCACGGATTTCCACTTCCTACGATCCTGACATACCACTTTCGCTTCCTTCACATTCATAACATTCCTCATACACGCTCGCCGGTTTAGGGTGCTCTTGCTCATTAATATGATTAATATGATTTATAATTCTAACATATTTGCTATGACTTATTTTTCAATGGTAATTTTTAATAAGACATGTCAAAATCTGTTACCTTAATGCAAAAAAAACGAACTTTAAGCGTGCTAACTTTCAAAATTTCATTTTTTATAAGATAGTATAAGTAGATGGGCAAAAATTTTGCGTCCATGTCCACCAGTGAGTAAGTGATTGAGATACCTAAACATTTAACTTTATAATGTAAAATGATATAATTTACTAACCTACTCGTTTAATTTCAGGTAGGTTGAATAAGGAACCAAGTAACCATGGGGAGGAGCAGTATTTACTAACATTTTCTTTTTGGGTCTTCAGAGTGTATCGTTTCCTTTTTTTTGCACATATTACACTTAAATATATATTCTCTGTGTAAACCCTTACGTCTTTCAATGACAAAGGCAAGATCAGCAAATGTACAATTTGTATGATCGTGCCTGATATTTGAGATCACAGAAAATAAATATTTTAAATCCACTATTCTGCGACCTTCTAAAATTTTGTTTTATCATGATTCATGATCAAAAAGCTCGGATTCAATAGTCATATCAAACGTCGATTATGCAGTTGATGATGAGCTTGCATTTTTTACCATTGGTGCTGCAAATGCATCAACCGGTGGCGATAAACTTTGCCCTCTTGTAAAACAAATTACTATTGTGATTGTGTCCAGCAAAAGGCCAAAATTCGGTTTACTTTCCTGTTTAAAATATTACTAATTTATTCATATTTCAGATTAGGTACATAGGTAACTGTCTGAATGTTACAATGCCAGCTGGTAAATTCTATCACATTTGTTTGTTTGGTAGTCATGGTAACATTCACTTACATTGATATCCTTATTAAGATCTGTATCTTATTATCCAGACCTTAAAATATTGCCACCGTTGCCCTTTAAAAAAATACTGTTTAAATAATTGGCTACTCAAACAATGCTTCTATAGTATGAATAATGACTACACAAAAATGGGTAGTATTGTATATAATGCACGAAATAAGGCCCGATTCTTAAGCGGGTTTAAATTTTGAGGCCATGTCCGCTAATACTATAGACAAAATATCAAGTTTAATAAACACAAAAAAAAAACATTGATGGGCCTTATTTTATAATTTAGGCCTTACTTTGTAATTTAAAGTAGAGTTAGGCCAAGAAAAATCTATAGCGATTTTGATAGAACACGCAGTGCAAGTATTATTTCAAACGTCGCTTCTATGAAATTATGACATATAAATGACACTTGCACTGCGTGTGCTATCAAAATTGCTGTAGACTTTTCTTGGTCTGACTCTAAAATATTCTTTATTACACCACAAACATAAAAACAAATTAAAAAAAAACCGGCGAAGTGCTAGTCGGACTCGCACACGAAGGGTTCCGTACCATTATTTATAAAAACGGTCACCCATCCAAGTACTGACCCCGCCCGACGTTGCTTAACTTCGGTCAAAAATCACGTTTGTTGTATGGGAGGCCCCACTAAAAATTTTATTTTATCCTGTTTTTAGTATTTGTTGTTATAGCGGCAACAGAAATAAATCATCTGTGAAAATTTCAACTGTCTAGCTATCACGGTTCGTGAGATACAGAGATACAGACGGACGGACGGACAGCGGAATCTTAGTAATAGGGTCCCGTGTTTTACCCTTTGGGTACGGAACCCTAAAACCGATTTACAATGTAGATAAAGGTAGCAACAGGCGGTCTTATCGCTGTTAGTTCTTATTCTTCGTTTGTTTAGCATTAGAGTGAAGGTGACGTGTCTTTTTTAAGCATGCAATCGTATAATTATTTATTAGCTTTTTTTGTAATAGTTATGTACTTAGTGGTTAATATTAGTATTTACTATTTTTTTTTTCAATAATGCTTAAAAACGAAGTATAGACATGACAACCAAATATTAACGCCATTGTAGGGCAGGATATACAGAACATGAATCATTTGTACTGTCACGCTCCGTGATTGTTGAGCCATTTAGGGTTCTAGCTAAATTGGACATTCCATAGAGCACGAGTAAGTATGGAACAACCAATTCAGCTAGGACCCTAAATTGCTCGACAATTACGAAGCGTGCCTGTAGGTACCTAAAAATTTTGTTAACCCATTTTAACCATGCAATAAAATATTTTTGATTTTGATTTCTAATTTGAAATATTAGAATCAAAAAGTTCATAATAGATTGTATATCATAACTACAAAAATGTGTTCCCTACTCTCAACCCAAAACCCCTTGTATCTTAGGATCTAGATATTTTCACACAAGACGGTTTATCGATAACTTCTTACATCACTAGATTATCGACATTAAATGTCGACTATTGCCCATCACTTTTCTGGCTGTGTACGTATTTAGAAACTTGACTCCGCCCCTAAAATTAGTGCGATAGGGACAACTGCAGCTGAGGCGAAAAATCCTGCGTAAAAATGACAAAAATCGAGGTTTCGTAGTCCTCTTTTTCCTCCCCCAAAACTTAACCAATCGTAACCAAATTTGGAAATCTAAATGATTATGAAATTATCTGTGTCGGACCGTTTTGCTTTTTTGGCTAATTGATATCAGTTTTGAATACCACGCCTCTCATTGCGGCATAGTCTATTAGGCCATTTTGGCCGTTTTTGAAGGGCTCTAGCGCCTTAAAAAACAAAAATATCAAAAAAAGCAAAACGGTCCGACACAGATATTGACAATATTAATCTGTGTTGAAAAAATCATTGCTCTAGCTTCAAAAACCACGGAGGAAAACGAGGACTACGTTTGTATGGAGGAATGACCACTCCTGTTGGCTCTTAAGAGTGTGGGCGATGGTATAAGATATTTCTTATTGCATGTATCTTCATGCATAGCTTCACTTCACTGTTCATTTGTTTAGTGAATTCTAGCACGCCCTGAATTACTTTAACAAGTAATAAAAGTTTAAGTGGGTAAAAATTATACAATTTATAACAAAATTAACTTATTGTTAAGCCATTTTCAACGCTGTCTGTCTGACTGTACTAGTATCTAGCTACGAGTATCTACCAAAGAGCGTGAGATTCAACGTTAACGTTAACCTTTTCGACGCCGTGTCAAACACAAAAGCTGTCACTTGGACGCCACGTCACCGATTTGACAAAACTGAAATTGAACTTTATGCATATGCACGTAGGTCGGTGTTGCTCTGTGGTCTGTGACGGATTAATCGGGCTTTGGCGTTGGACCTACGCTGCGGATATATCAGTCATTGGCGTCCAAAAGGTTAATCAATGCTTTTCGTCCAAATTGACTTAGCCTCATTTAGGCGGTGCAATAAAAATAATGCATGTTACATAGCTGTATTTCATTTCAATCGATTTAATTCATTCTAATTATATATTCATTGTAGTCTGTAATTATGTAATTGAAATCGCACGCGTGTTCCGGCCCATCTAATTAGCTTTGATACAGTTTTTCGTTATATTTATTGTCGATAAATAATAAAGCATTGATTGATTATTCTTGGGATTACGATTATTATTGTATAATATTTCGCGCCTTTACAGGTGCTTCTTATAGAAGCGGGCGGCAGTGAGCAGCTTTTCATGGACATCCCTGTGATGGCCACTATGCTACAATTCACCGACGCCAATTGGGACTACCACACTGAGCCACAGGTACTCTTTTTCACATTTTTATTAAGCTTCACTACGTATATACCTATATCTCTTTGTATATACGGTGCTTCAAATCTTGTAACTTAAATTTGAACCATATCCGGGTGTCTGATTGAGCTGAAATTTCGCATACTTCTATATTTCCGATGACATTGCAATAATATGCTAACATGGAGCTGATCTGATGATGCAGTCGGAAGGTACCTAGCCAAAGGAACTTTTCGATGGAAAACCATACAGCACATTGAGTTTAGGCCCATTTGAAAGGTCTCGAGAAGTACTTGATAGACATGCAAAGGAGAGAAAGTAGTATTTTTGACCGTTACCTACTTGTTATTGTAATTAATTTATTTGGTACCAACTGACTATTGAACCTTGATCATATTTCTTGGTAAAATGTGTTAAATATCGTCAGTTGCCATGACATCGAAATCTATTATACCTACCAAGTGTCATTTAGTGCTCTTTCTCTCTACTACCTCAAACCAAATTATTTAACAATGTATAGTCAATCAACTTACTAGCTTTTTAGGAACCTAGCCTTATTCAAGGTGAAGGTCAGATATCAATTTTAAGCAAACGAGGAAAGTCTCTGCTGTTGCTGATTAAATGGACAAGACCAGACATTGTAATAATAACGATTCCGAGTACGCATCAATGCCAAGTTGACGCACAAATCGCACAATCTTAGCAATATTTTTTCTTTCGCAACAAAACTGAAAGTATTAATAAATATTCAAAATCTAGAAATTATTATACTGTACGGGTAAAAGAATAAGAAAATAACAGCGGCCTTTTTATCGATATTATAAATAATCAAACAGGAGATATAGAATGCACATTTTAAGATTACGTAATTTCCATAACATACCTATAAAATGAACAAAAACATAATACACAAAATCAACACGATAGCAGACATATTCGAATTGTTCGCCATCACACAAAAACACTGGCTAGTCAATCAATACGTGTAAAAAAAACCGGGCAAGTGCGAGTCGGACTCGCGCACGAAGGGTTCCATACCATAATGCAAAAAAAAGCAAAAAAAAAAAAAGCAAAAAAAAACGGTCACCCATCCAAGTACTGACCACTCCCGACGTTGCTTAACTTTGGTCAAAAATCACGTTTGTTGTATGGGAGCCCCATTTAAATCTTTATTTTATTCTGTTTTTAGTATTTGTTGTTATAGCGGCAACAGAAATACATCATCTGTGAAAATTTCAACTGTCTAGCTATCACGGTTCGTGAGATACAGCCTGGTGACAGACGGACGGACGGACGGACGGACGGACGGACGGACGGACGGACGGACGGACAGCGAAGTCTTAGTAATAGGGTCCCGTTTTACCCTTTGGGTACGGAACCCTAAAAACGAAATAAACCCGATGCAAATTTATTTCAGTTCAATACGAATTAAATACCATTGAAGTAATTAGTACCTATACAAGTTAAGCTAGGTCACATAATTGTATCATTTTGTCATATCATATTTCCGTCGCGTAACACCGACGACGCATGCATGATACGCATGATCGTTGTGAACGCAAAAAAATCGCCATCATCTACATCTTTTTGCCTCCACAGTAACAATTATGATCAAAGAATATAATACTCACTAGGAGAAGAACGGTAACTCCATACAAAAAAATGTCCCCAACCGTTTATACGTTTATACTAGTGGCGCCGTCGTTGTGTACCAATGGAACTAAAGTTGACAACCGGTTTAGCCTGGCGGGTATTGGTAGGTATAGGTAGTAATTCTGTTGATAAACATATTAGTTATCTTCATATCACGAAATATATGAAAGATGCAAATATTACCCCTTGTTTGTGGTATTATCAATTGATTTAAATAAAAGGCATATTTATGTTTATAACATTGTATTATTTTATTTATTAAAAAAATGTTTTACATATAGAAATATACACTGAAAATTAAACCCTGACAACTTAATAAAAAAATAGACATTAATAAAGCACATTCACAAAGTTTTCAGTATAATACAAATATCTTTAGGCATGCCTACCTATTACACTTTACACACACAGATACACTACACTTTACACAGATTTCCAACTTGTATTCATACATTTCTTTACGGTTAATTAATACGCTTTCCAGATGCGTTATGACGCGGTTCCTTCTGAACCCACTAAAGCTATGAATTTCACTCAAATATGTATCTTCAACAGCCGTTGCTCCGCATTTAGCACATTTTCTATGTGCATTGCTGTAATCCATGTAGGCACAGACTTACAAACAGAGTCTTAAGTGGTAGTACCGCTACGTTGTATTTATTATTTAAAGATTTAATAAATAAAATTTTCGTTATGAACTTTAACCACAGCAGTTGGACAGAGTCATTGACAAATATTTTTTTTTTATTATGGTGGGTAGACGTACCTACCCTCCAAATATTTTATGAACATTGATAAAGACAGTTGGAAGCAAATATTCATTATAAAACTTAATCGCGTGTAGTTAAGTTTTAAGTATTTTAAGTCCCGTTTTACGATTAATAATGTAAAAAATTCGTGAAAATTTAAATCTTAGTTGGGAGAAATGTTGCTGTAGAAAAATGTTTTTATTTTGCTTACTGGCAACTTTTTCTAGGAGGCCAAAGCACACATAGAAGCTTCAGGCGCATACATGCGCAATTATTTGGGGACAGAACTTTCTTAGGAAGTGAACAGGCCTTGATTATGATACACTTCGGTGCTACGCAACAGAGATATGATATGGCAAAATGATGTAGATGTAGACTTGTGAACCTAGCTTTAAAAAAAAATTCATGAAAAATGAGGGACTGGGTCATAAAAATGTTTTTATCGCTATAAGTCAATGTGTAGTAAGCTCTACTAACCGACGTGATTAACTCGACGACAACGACTTATGGCTTTATTGTGAAGATTAAAATCTTTTTCGATGGCCCCAAAAAAAGGCCTTCGCTAATTCGTAGGCCGACGTGAGGACTCACCACAAAGATTACGAAGGACTTATCTCAATGTTACAGTAACAGATAGCCGATAGGAAACGTTGTATAACTATTACTAAACGTACGTGCCTAAAGAGGTAAGGGCGACGCTTACGTGACAGGTGACACTTGCTCATGATAGATCATTTCAATGACAATGACTTTTCCTCGACCTAATTGGGATGTCAACCTGGTTTGGGTCGTGTAATCTAGAACCACTTATCGGACGTTCATTAGGTCTTACCCGTTATTCAACATTTGCATATCAAACCGTAATATTTAATAACATCAAAGAGTTTTTAATAAGTAAGTAAACACTTTATTGTACGAAAAGAAAGGAATATTGGTTACATCAGATAAAACATAAATGTGTAGTACAAAGGCAAACTTATCCCTAAGTTTTTACATATACCTACGCAAAAAGATTAATACTGTTATGGGAGGTGATGTGGACATGATATTTGCTATGGGTTAAGCTGTCCTTTAGATTCTTTCTTACTTGTTTTATTTATGGGTATTAAAAACTACATTTTGAAGACATGTGAGATTCAGTATTCTGATCAGGATTTATGCAATACTATATTTAAATGTAGGTGCGTGATGTGTCAAAACTGTCAAATAATGTAAAATTGTATTGGCAATCTACAAAAATTCATCCAAATGTGAAAGCAGGCTTCATACTTGATAACACAATAACTGGGTCGATTTCAAAGTCGTGGCCATGTTAAGTTGACAATGACAACGGAACAGACATTAAAATCAAAACTTTAATTCCTTTTACAACCTGTTTTTCGATAATAATTAACATGACTAGTTAAAAAAAACAACAGAACACTCAAGGCCTAGTAGGTTCGTGTTCTTCTTTCACTCTCGCAAATTACGTACATTAATCATACGTATATAGGTACATTATACGTACATAATACGAGTATATTGCCTGTCTGGGGCGGGGACAGGTGGGAATGAACCTATTCTCATCTGTGGCCGGCAGGGACAGATACAATATGTATTAGGTATTTGATTTTTATGTCAATATGTATTAGGTACACTGTTGTGCAGCGCATGGCAAGTGAACGCGTCGGCAACCATAGTACGTCGTATCGGAGCCTGACTTACGTTACATGCAATTTGAATATTGATCGAGGATACTAAGTGTAGAACTGTAGACTATGTATAGATATTACATCAGACCAGATTTTTTCTCAGCGTACATCTCGGCTCATGACGGATATAATTTTAGATGTTTCGAAGGCTAACTCACCGCAAGCTAAGCGACAATCCTTAAAGGCTGTTCGGAAAGAGAAGTCATGGAATGTATTGGGCCCCATACATTCCACGACTCTTCTCTTTCCGAACAGACTCTAATATAAAACGCCAATAGAAACGGAAATCACTACGTATCTTTTCATTCGCATCTCTAATTACGACTCATGTTTATTTTTCGATTAGCGTTTGTCCCGCCCGCTCCTACCTCTAGCTTACCACAAGACTTAATTTTATTCACTACTGTAACGTAATATTTGTATCATCCATAAGAACTTTTTACCCAGCATTCAGAACACCATGCGGTCATCTAACCTTAGTGCTACGAGGGGCGTTCAAAATATTCTCGGTATTGATATCTTACAACCTCTTCTAAAATTTCTTTCGTTACTGGCTGCTAAGGTTTATTCATTGACATTAAAAAAAAGTATGATTCGAACCGAGATGTTCTTTTGTTTTTCTGCAATTGCTGAACAAACATGAACATCATGTGCGAATTGACAATGTTAACTAAATTAGAACATCAATGCTTCATAAGATTCTCGACAAAACAGGGTAAAAATAAAAAAACCATAAAAGAGGAAATGGATTGTGTTTACCGTGAGTCTGCTCCTTTTTTATCTACCATTCAAAAGTGGTCAAGCGAATTTAAACGTGGAAGGGAGAGTATTGAAGATGACCCTAGACCTGGTCGGCCTGTAGTAGCTACTTCACAACAAAATATTGATAAAGTGGAAAAACTTACATTGGAAGATGGTCGAGTGAAGGTAAAATCTATAGCTCAAGTAACCAATCTTTCTATTGGTATCATACATGATATTATCCATGACCATCTTAATATGTCAAAAGTAAGTGCAAGATGGGTTCCGCGAATGCTGACTCGGCTTCAAAAAGACATGCGTGTAGCGTGTTGTTCCGATGTTATTGACCTGTGCGGTGAAAATCCTGATGAGGTGCTGCAAAGAATAGTTACTGGAGATGAAACCTGGGTTCATCATTATGACCCAGAGAGTAAACAAGAGTCCATGCAGTGGCACATTAAGGGTTCAGCTCATCCCAAGAAGTTCAAGGTCGTCCCTTCAGCTGGCAAGGTCATAGCCACGATATTTTGGGATTGTGAAGGAATATTACTAATCGATTATAAAGAAAAAGGTTTAAATATCACAGGACAGTACTACGCTAACATTCTACGTCAATTAAAGGATGCAATCAAAGAAAAGAGGCGAGGAAAGTTAACCAAAGGTGTTCTGCTTCTGCGTGACAACGCCCCCGTCCATACTGCTCATATTGCCAAGGCAGCTATTGTTGAATGTGGGTTTAAAACTGTTACTCAGCCACCGTATAATCCGGACTTAGCCCCCAGCGATTTCTTTTTGTTCCCCAATCTTAAAAAAAATCTGCGTGGATTTTTTTTTCTGAGGATGAAGCATTGAAGGCGGCAGTGGAGGAGCATTTTTACACCAAATATAAAAAATATTTTTATGAGGGATTAAAAAAAATAATTGATCGATCTTTTAAGTGGATGAACATAGGGGGGGAGTATATTGAAAAATAAAAATATAAAACTTTTCGTACTTGTTTGTTTTCATTCTCATACCGAGAATATTTTGAACACCCCTCGTATTATTGAGCCTCGATTAAACAATTTGTAATGCAAGGCACAGCATCGGCAACACGAGGGCGAGGCCAGTTCAGACCATTATCCGATTATACAATTGTTCTTTTAAAAGGCAACAAAGTTGGACTAATGACTACTACCACAGAATAAATAATAGTACTAGGTACAGAAGACTCACTCTCTAACAAGACGCGTCTGTTACGATCAGGACAGATATGGCCGCTAGGTGGCGACAGCGCCACGCGCGGCTTATGGTTTCCCCAAAATTGGGGCGGAACGGATGTACTTTTAGCTACCTGTAGCAAAGCGACGAAATCGCGGAGTAAGACACGCCTGCTACTACTAGGAATGTGTTCTAGCCGGTTGCATTCAACAGTTATCGTAATTATAGAAGAGAATGATATGCTATGCGATGACTTCTGGGCGGTTTCAGAAATAAATATCGAAAACCCGATTCTCACAGATCCCGGTGTTTTTGGGTTCTTTTAACTCAGAATCACTAGCATATTCAATTCTGATGATAAAATAAAATGTCTCAAAAATTTGTATGAAAATTGTACATTCCACTACGTCACGCACATACAAGTGAAAAAAAATTTCATACTAAAACGTGACGTAATGGAATGGACATTTTGGGACATCTTTTTTTAATGGTGGGATGGAGAATGCTGTCGATTCTGAGTAGAATGAGCCCAAGAACGTCCAGATGTGAAAGAATCAGGTTTTCAATATTTATTTCTGAAAACGCCCTTCTACGTTACGAAAACCATTAAAGTAGAGTCAGACCAAGAAAAGTCTGCAGCGGATTTGATAGCCCAAGCAAGTGTTATTTTAAACGTCAAACTTCTATGAAATTATGACGTATAAATAACACTTGCACTGCGTGGGCTATCAAATCCGCTGCAGACTTTTCTTGGTCCGACTCTAACCATTTTGTCAAGTCTTCAGATACGGTCAGTGCCAATACAAATTTCAATAATAGGTACATAGGGGCTATTCATAAATTACGTCGTTTCAAATTAGGGGGGGGGGGTCTGGACATCGGATGACGGTAGCATGAAGTAGGAGGAAATGGGGTCATTTGATGCATGATTTTTGGATGATTATAGGGGGGGGGGGGTCCAAAATCGTCAAAAATCGATGACGTAATTTATGGACAGCCCCATATTGAGATTTGTGGTGTCCTAAATACCGTACATACAACAACGATCTCAATCTCATTTCAAGGCAATCTGAACAAAGTGGGTCTCTATTGTTTCCCAAATAGTCATAATGTATTGTTTGTCCGAATTTTCGTTAGTCATAATTGGTTTTTCTCAGAAACGCGTAACTTTTCAGGATTGCCATAAAACAAACCTAACCTAACCTAACCTATCTACAGAATAACCTTACGAAAATCCTGAAAAGTTAACAGTTTCAGTTTTATGACTAACGATAATATGACAAACAATACATTATGACTTAAAACTTTGGGATATGGGAAACAAAGGGACCCCGAACAAAGTGCGTGTAAATGGACAAGTAAGAATTGTTGGCACAGCGCAAAGAAATAAAATACTAAGTATTGAATACAAAAATAGGTCTACAACATCAGGCGGCTTAGCACGGTCGCGTTTTTATCCCTTTTCACCATGCCTGTCACGTTCTAACAAGTATGTAAGTGCGAAAGGGACGCGCATAGTGATAGTCGATAAAAATGGAACCGTGCTGAGCCCGCAGAACTCAAAGTGCCTAACAAATATGTACATGGGGCGACATATTCGTTCAATCGAAAAAGCCCCTTAATAAAGAAAAAAAGATTACATAAGGAGAGATATGATGTAGGGAATCTTAGGTATATACAATTACAGGATGTCAGGTATTCGTTTTTGTGAACAGCAAGCTAAGAACCTGCATTCCCCAGTTCCCACCAATGGGCTGTCAACTTCTTGAAGATAAATTAGATAGCTCATTTCTTGACAATCAAGTACAGGTTTCGGACGTCGTTACCGCAGCGACAATGGTGTCATTATCGCTACCAGTAGTTACCGCTTTTGTTTTCTTTCTAAGGTTTCCCAAGTAGTAAAATTATGAGTAATGCAAAGTCTACAAACCGGAATGGGACGACGAGATACCAAAATCATCACAGACAGAAAGTCCCCTGTCCAAGATAAACCTAACAAATAAACAGCAGAGCAGCTTTAAGCTTTAGCAAATACCGTCCTATAATGGGGAAGAATTTTTATGGCATAAAGTAGATTCGAGATATTATACAGCATTTATTTATTCAAATTAACTTAACAGTTGGTTAGGTACTCACGATAAACTATTTGATGTAGGTTTCTCACCCCGGAACCAACAAAATAGATCAAAGAAACATTAACACGCAGGATCCCTAATTCCCGACAAAGGTTAATTGGTTTACCCTAGTTCGCCCTACAACATTTTTAATGGAGTGTAGCTGTATATTTTTGTGGTGGTTCCACCAAATACAAGGACTGTATTAAAAATCTAATCTAATCTAATCTAACCTGACCTAACCTAACCTCTGTCCGATTATAATTAATAATATGGTACATAGGTATCTGAATATCATTAGGAACAAGTGTAGTTTCAAATAGACTGCTTGTACCTAATAACTAGGGCTTGCATTCCGGAATTCCGGAATTTCGAAATTCCGGAATCTCGGACAAATTTTCCGATATTACAATTCCGGAATTGAGACCACTGAGTATCGAAAATTCCGGAATTGGATTTAAGTACTTTTATTAGATTTTAGTAAGTTTACTATTGAACATTGCCAAGAAACTACACTATGCTGGTGGTATTAGCCGTGGCTGACAAATTTCTGATGTCTAGCAGCATGCATTAACATGCCTCATTAACTTAACCATCGTTTTTTTTTTTACTTTTGATATTTGCTAAAGCAAAGCCATACATCTACTTGCCCAGAATTCTATACCTACGCGAAACCTTTGAATTAAAATTTATAAATATTTGGATATCTTATTCTCAATGACAGATTTCGGATTTTATTATTTTACACTTAAGGGCCTACCCGAGGTTTTCATCGATTTTTGACAAGTTTTGAATCGTATCTCCTTTTTTTACACTACAGATAGAATTATAAGGGGAACGGTTATCGGTTTTTCAATCTTTTATCTCCGGTTTTGTCCACCGGATTTAAAAAAAATGAATACTTATTTTTTTATGAATTTTTGAAACATCGTCTAAAAAAACACTTTTTTCGTATCTAGTTTGCAGTGAAGGATCTTACATGTACGAAATCTACATATTTGGATTCGTCTTTGAGGTCTCTAAAAACTTGTCCAGGGTTTTAATTTTAAACTAATTAACACAAAAGTTATGGCCAGAAAACCAGTTTTTTAGCCTAAAATTGTTCAACTTTGATGCCAAATATCTCGAAGACAATGAACTTTGAAGTATATATGGGATACTATATTGCTTAAAGCCGTTGCTGTCAATATAATAAGCTACAAAAAACATTATAAAACTAAGGGATTCAGATCGAAGGTCATTGGCGTGGGGTAGCCCCTTAATAAGAAAAAGCACTCAGGAAATTTTGCTTGACGCTTCTTTTTCTCACCAGGCTGTAATGAAGCGCTAATGAAATCATTTAGCACATTTGGTTTAATCTCAATAAGGCTTACGTTTTGGGCACTAGGCGGCAATGCGTAAAGGTAATAGGTATAGCTGAATAGGTACTTTGATATGTAATTAAAAAACAACCTTAACCCAGGAACAAATAATCGTTATACCTTAACACAATAAATGCCCTTACCGAGATCGGAACCCCATTAGGACCTTCATGTTCGTAAACAGAGCCACTAGGTCACTACCTACGAAGCCGTTATATTTAGACATTATATAAAATTAGACATCAAATGGTTTGCCAGCATTCGTAGTTTCCCCAAATAAATACGCCGTATCATTGAAGTGAATAAAAGTGGCCAAAGTAATAAGGTGCTAAAATAAGAAGTGCAAAGACGGCACTACTCAATTTATTAACATTTTTCGATTAATAATACTGCAAGTTAAATTCCACTAAAACAATACTATCTTTAATAAACGTAAAGTATCAGAATTTCACATTTTTTGTTGTTTTTTTATTTAAAAATCGAATAGAAATATCATTAACCCTAATTCCGGAACCAGTTCCGGAATTCCGGAATTGAGACCCAATATCGAAAATCAGTTCCGGAATTGGAAACCGTCCGATATTGCAAGCCCTACTAATAACCTTCTCGTAATCGGGTTATAAAAGCTTAAGGGTGAATGAAACATCCGAGGAGATAAATTTATTACTACATAATAATTATATTAATATTGGGCCACGCCCACACCACTCATGCGAGAGTTCACGCAAATTTCTATAGTAAGTATGGATTAGTACAGCGCGAAACTGGAATTTACCTTGACTTAATTAATTTCTACTATACATGTTACTTATGCTATATTGTTACAGAGAGCAGGCTGCATGGGCATGCGCGAGGGTCGGTGCTCCTGGCCGCGGGGCCGCGTGGTCGGCGGCTCCTCGGTTCTGCACTCCATGATGCACACGAGGGGCAACAGGAGAGACTACGACCGGTGGGCGGCAAATGGCAACCCAGGTAACACCTGTTTATATTATGTCTATTTTCACGCTCAGAGCCTAGGTTAGAACTTGAGACATTGTAGTAGTAGTAGTAGTAGTAAAATACTTTATTGTACAAAAAGAAACATAAAACATGAAAGAACACACATCATTAGTACAAAGGCGAACTTATCCCCCTTCAGGGATCTCTTCCAGTTAACCCTATTATTATATTATTATTGTATTATTTTCTTTTGTTCTCATAGTCCTATTTGGTATATTCAACAGGATGGGACTTCGCATCAGTTCTCAAATACTTCAAGAAGTCTGAAAACATGCAAGTACCAGAGCTGAGAAGAGATAAAGTATACCATTCGACAAAGGGAGAGATGACCCTTCAGTATCCCAGCTGGAGAACGCGACTCTCTGACGCGTTCCTTCAAGCGGGCGTCGAGACTGGCGGGAATATAGTAGATTACAACGGAGAAAAACAAATCGGATATTCCATCATACAATTTACGATGAACAATGGAACTCGCATGAGTGCGAGTCGGGCTTTCCTTCACCCTATAAAATATAGAAAAAACTTCCACGTAACCAAGAATGCTATGGTGACGCGTATTTTGATTGATCCTTGGACCAGACGAGCATACGGTGTGGAATTCCGCAAAGCTAATCGCCGCTACACCATAAAGGCGACGCGAGAAGTCATTCTGTCAGCTGGTGCTATTAATTCTCCTCAAATATTAATGATCAGCGGAATAGGCCCTAAACAGCACTTGACGGAGAAGAACATCACAACAATTGTAGATTTACCCGTCGGATATAATCTCCAAGACCACTGGGCATTAGGCGGTCTGACTTTCTTAATAAACACAACTGATTCTATCAGGTCTGAACGCGTGGCTACATTCAGCAACATTCTAGAATATTTCAGCCATCATACAGGTCCTTTGTCAGCGCCAAGCGGAACTGAAGCTATCGCTTTTATCGACACTAATAATCCAAACGATCCCGATGGCTATCCTGATTTAGAGTTGCTGTTTGTGGCAGGCTCATTGGTTAGCCAGCCGTCGTATAAACAAGCCTTCGCTATTGATGATCGTATCTACAACAAAGTTTACGGACCAATTCAAGATCGCGACACGTGGATGGTGTTCCCGATGCTTCTTCTCCCGGAGTCGAAAGGCCGAATAATGTTGAAGAATAAAAACCCTTATACAAAGCCGCTTATCTACGCCAACTACTTTTCAGATGGAGGCCACGACCAAAAGGTTATATTACATGGTATAAGAAAAATAATTCAGCTATCGAAAACTAAAGCATTTCAAAAGTTTGGAAGTAGATTGCACGATATTCCGTTGCCTAATTGTGCTCATCACAAGTTCAACTCGGACGCGTATTGGTACTGTGCAATGAAAACTATAACGAACACGATTTATCATCATTGCTGTACGGCTAAAATGGGCCCGAAGGAGGACCCTGAAGCCGTCGTGGACTCGAGACTGAAGGTGTACGGGATAAAAGGACTGAGGGTAGTGGACGCGAGCATTATGCCGCATGTACCAGCGGCGCACACCAACGCCCCAACTTTAATGATTGCCGAGAAAGCGGCTGATATGATAAAGGAAGACTGGGGCATACGTCTCAAGCCGATTTAATTGGCATAATATCTAATATATACGAGAATCCCAGTCTAGGCAATGAACTGACTTTTATGATTGATTGATCAGTAGCGATTTTTATTTTAAATACATATTTATTTGTTACTTAAGGTTTCTTTATTTTAATGATTCAATTTCTACTGGACCTAAGTTACGAATATGAAGGTCAATAATTTATATTTACGTTGTGTATAGGTACATGTATATATTATTCATTGCTCTGAGTACCATACTTAGTATGAGCACATAATATCTTAAACTATCATTTATTATGTGGTCCTTGGATTTTATCTTTGTACCAATGGTCTAGTCTAGGATTTATTTATTTATTTTATTTTAATATATCACCATTCAATTTACCTGCATCACAGGCGTGACTTGTACAGTAAACGTAACTTTATCTAAAAAGTAGTTTATAAATAACTCCACAATATAATCTTTGTTATTCATTCTTTTTCCTCGCGTTGATCCGGCATTTTGCCACGGCTCATGGGAGCCTGGGGTCCGCTTAGCAACTACACTTTGTTATTAATTATTAGACTTTATTATACTTGTAAATCGAAGTATATTAATTAAGTAATAAAAGGTGAATAACTCATTCATTTTTTTTTTCTTTATCTAAATAAACCTGTTTGTTGAAATTTATTACCTAGTTGTTATAATATACATGGTCCAAGGCCTCCAAGATGATAGTGGTATAGAGAAAAAAATGCGAAACTCGTTTTAAAAATTAGACATCGCTCCTTTTTTTTTTTAATTATTATGTAAATGTATGCCAATTTGCCGAAGTTCCTTTTTCGGCACCATCATCATATTACGTCCCATTGCTGGACACTGGGCACAGAACTCCTCTCAATGTTCAAGAGGCTTTTCAGGGTTTGGACTTGACACGGGACTTGGAATTTCTTCATAGGTACGTAGGTTTTCTCAGGATTTTTTTAAAAACAAAGATGACCTTTTTATTTAAACCACTTTTTGTAATATGAAATGTCGTTTCTACTTAAGACTCGCGAGAGAACTTAAGATAGGTAATTATCATACCTTCATACCTACAACATACATTGACAATGACATTAGATAAAAACAAAAAAAGAAAAGTACAAAATAAAATCATGCAAACTTAACACTTTCGGTGCCGGGCGGCCCGTTTCCAGTACAAAATGAACACACAGACGTGTTCCTGGCAGTGAATGTGTTAATCACCAAAAATATTACCTACATAATGAATAAGCCATGTGTCGTGGCAGAGAAAATTGAGAGAGCTCGTGATTCTCAGTGAGTGTACAACTTTAGTAAAATTCCAAGTGGTAATTATCAAACTAATTTTTTTTTCATACTCGTAAATTTCGAGAATCATATTAGCCTGGGTTTGAAAACCACGGCTTCCAATATGGAATCCGTAATTTTGAAAACCACGGCTTCCAATATGGAATCCGTAATTACTACTATAGTTCGTTTTTTTAGCATTAGAAAGAACTTGAAAGAATGTAACCGATCTTGACATGTATTTTAATTGAAAACGCTTTTTAAAAATCAATAACTATTACTTATGAAAGCAGAAGAACATAAATGATCGTATTAGATTCATAATTGTTACATATTTGCCGTAACTTATTTTTAAAATGTGTTTTTTAATTAAAAGACACATCAAGATTGTTTACCTTATTTCTAATGCTAAAAAAACGAACTATAGGCTATCAGTGCCGGCCGGCATTTGCATTATACACACGAGCATACAGGCATACAGTAGGCTAGATGAATAAATTTACTACTACGCTACGGCCATCTTGAACTTGAAGCACGTCCGGTCGACTTACACAATTTACACATAGGAACAAAGGAATACCCGACATCAACCTTCGTGCATATATGTTGCTGTACTTATATACTGTACAGTTAAGGTACTGTAAAATATCGAAGCGACTAATTTAGCATAAATATGTGTACACGACCTTATTGCCATATTTTGTGTAAGTATGACAGCCATGATAGGTCCTGCGAGTAGGCACATCCTTCATAAGTAAATATATTTTTTATTGCAAAAACTATTAACTATAGATGGTCAAGCAAATCTTGTCAGTAGAAAAAGGCGCGAAATTCAAATTTTCTATGAGACGATATCCCTTCGCGCCTACATTTTTCAAATTTGCCGCCTTTTTCTACTGACAAGATCTGCTTGACCAAGTATATATGGTAATATGTAATAAGCAAATGTAAAACATCGTGGGTGGACAAGCTTCCTAAAACAGACAAATTTCTTACTTTTTTCGGTATGTGTAATAGAGTAAAAACATAAATATGTAAATTAAATGGGCGGGCACATATATTATTAAAATGAGATAGTATAGGAAAACACGTCATGATGATGCGATAATTTATCGTGTTTCTTTATCATAACTACAAACCGAATCTAACGGGATTGGATAGGGAAAAGGATTAGGTATACCTACTAAATACGAGAAGATACAGTTACAAAGCTGATGACTCTCAATCGGCCTCATAAAAAAGCACTTAACTCAAAGGGAAATGGAATGAGCGATGATTGGAATTGGAACTTTAGAATGAATTAGGAAATTCGCATAAGAATTAGGCCGGAGCCCCACTACTGATGTACGCTATGTACACGACCCACGTTCCTATACAAAATTTCGTGGGCTTGCCCACGGTTTGTATTAAAACGTGGGCCGTGGATGTAGCGTGCGCAGCAGTGGGGCTCCGGCCTTAAAGCCGTTCACGTCGTTAAAGGGGCCCATTGATTACCAGTTCGCCGGACGATATCAGCCTGTCAGTTGTTCGGAGCTGTCACATTTTGCGTTTAAGTGACAGGCTAATGTCGTCCGCCGAACTTGTAATCAGTGGGCCCCTTAAGTAAAAGCTTAAGTTCCAGTGGATGTCACACAGCCACAGCATAGCTTATAGAACTGATGGCCAGCCAGAAAGCTTTTGAGTGGCGACCGCGTACTGGAAGACCCAGGATGAAAAAGCTCCTAACTATTTAGTTGGTCAGATGATTTGGTAAAAATCTAAATAATCAGATGGAAAGTTAGGGATGTCAAATGTCAAAGAAAAGTCGCATGATATTTTCTACATATTATTTAACCCTTTTCCAGGCCGCACCAATCTACAAGGTTATCCCAAAAATCTAAATATATTCCAATCAATCCAGCTTTGATGATTCATTTGAAGACAAGTCACATTTCCCAAAAGTTCAATCTAATTTGAACCTTAAATCGGAATGCTAAAGTTGATATTCTATTGGCGCGTATGTGGTCGATAAATCGTACTATGCCTGGAAAGGGTTAAGTTACCGATAGACGTTTTCTGTAAACGATTTTCTCTTGTCTAGAATTCTAGATCATACATTCTTGTTCGTTTTTTTTTGTTTCGTAGGTACATTCTTGTTTGTTTCCTAGGTACATTATTGGCAATTACCGCACTTGAAAACAAAAACAAAAGCAGCGTGTAAACGGATCTTTAGCAAGGAATTCGTTATGATCGAACCCAGCGCGATCAAGAAGGGTTCCCTCTAAAGTGTCATTCTATGGAACTTGCTAACTATGTAAATAAAAGTCACTAGTAAATTCATCATTCAGAGACAGTTTCAATATGGCGGTTTGTTTACATAGTTAGCAAGTTCCATAGAATGACACTTTACGGTGAAACCATACAATTTTGGCAGGAGATAAAATTTAACAGAGTTTGGTAAGTTTTTGAATAATGGGGTAATCGTTAATATGAGTAATCAAACCACGAATCAATACACCGGACTTTTTATCCGTGATGAATTGTGCATGATTATCAATGGGGAAATTTACCTTACAGGGCAAAAATGTATGATTTTACGGTGCCATTATCTATTTACTCGTATTCGGGAGTAAATACTCGTAGCGAGTTCGATTCTCGCCCGGACGTTGAATTTTTCCTTTGGATATTAAAAAAAATGTTGATAATAACGCATATGAATATCCAGATATTCATTTCATCGACCACAGTGTCACTTCGACTGAGAATAGAGTTAATTATGAACAATTTTGACCTTAAATTCTACTTCACTTCTCAATCAGATGAATCACATAGGCATAGAATTAGACAAGTAATCATGTAAATTTCAAAAACACAACACGATAACGCACCGTCTAAATCATTATAGGTAAGCCGCATAATAAGTAGTTTTTAATTCATCTGCTTGTAGAGTCCGTTTTTTTTTTCATTTGTTAGGACTTTTAGGAGGGAATCAATTCGCTTCGAATTGAGCAGCTCGCATAATTATGATAGAACTTCACATACCTTTTAGGGACAGGTAAGATCGTTTTATATGTAATAAAACATAAACAAAATATCTGCCGACATTTTATTTTAGTTCGTTGTATAAAAATGAATAAAGTTTTAAATTTTTTAAATGGAATCTCATTTTTAACACAGATTATTAACAGAAATAAATGAAAGGAGAAGACGTTATTACGCTTAGACTCTTATAACAATATAATTGGAAGTTATATTATTTTTATTGTATGGGGTCATCCATTAATTACGTCACACGAATTTCTAGGTTTTTTGACCCCTCCCCCCCCCCCTTGTCACATTTGGTCACATTTGGCAAACCCCTCCCCCCTAGTGTGACGTCACATTTTTTCTACGAAATCGCCAAATCGAATTAAGTAAGTACCTAAGTATTATTAATATTTTATCAAAATATTTTTGACGATATAAATATTAGTAATTTTATAACCCAAAAGTGCTTAGGAAAGAAAATTAAAATAATAAAAACGATTATCGTTTTAAAAACTTGTTATTTAAATGTACAGCGAATAAATAAATTAAAAAAAAAATTTCGGTTACTGATGAAGTTAAAGTGACGTCACAAAGTTTGTGTCTCCCCCCTCCCCCATGTCACAATATGTCACATTTTCTTGACCCCCTCCCTCCCCCTAAACGTGTGACGTAATTAATGGATGACCCCTATTGACGACGTGTGTGAGAAAGAAAATCAATTCCTTTAATACTATTCAAATGCAATTGTTGACTAATATAGCCCATAAAACTGATTGAAATATTGTTTGTGTCCACAGAACTAGTGATAAGGTTAATGTATTATGTTCCGTGTTTGTGTTTTGAGCAACGGAATCCAAAAGTCGGTATTTCGCGTGACGTGCATAGGTACTATCCCTTTTTTACAAGCAAATATGGCTGTGCAAACAATAATCGCTCGTAAAAGGATATGTTACAGTTCATTATACAATATTCTGATTGTTAAACTATCAGTAAAGGTCACGGGCAGGACTACACGGAGGATCGCGATAGTGATTATTTCTCAAGAGGGCCGTGCCGCGGTTGGACGCTACCGGCGAAGTGACAGTGTAGTGACACAAGGATTTTCTTTCAGGTTCAGAGATGTAAGTGTTTACATATTTCTTAGGCCTGATCTGACACAACACATCTAAAGATTATTGAGATTAATTAATCGCCAAAATTGCATTATTAGTTGAATTGACAATTAGGTTAGTTAGGGATATGAACCTTATTCTTCCTATCCAAAGATTTAGAATTCTGATAAGGATCTGATATTATCACATTATGCTTTAAATAAATCCTTTTTTTTTAGGAAGGTTAAATTACACGTAATAAAACAAAATTAGGTCAAACCATGAAACAAGTAGGTAACATTTACTCGTATTTCTGAGATTTAGGTGTGTTGAATATAGCTAGGGACCTACCCATACCTTATTTTCATTTGGCATTAGAAAAAGGGTAAAAAATCTTGACATATCTTTTTATTGAAAATTAAAACTTGATAAATAAGTTACATCAAATATGTATGTGCAATTATATAACAAGGATATATATTTACATTCTTTTGGTTTCACAAGTAATAGTTACTATCTTTTTAAAAGCGGATATACATGTAAAGATTGTCTTACCATTTTTCTCATGCTAAAGAAACGAGGTATACATACATAAATTACCGGCTACTTAATAAACAATTAACAGAGCAATATTTGAATTTTTAGGAAATACTGTTTGTCTTTGCTTTTACTGTTTTTGAGTCTTTCTTACGCATAATCGATAAATGTTAAAAAACAGCAGGGCCGTCTTTTAAATTATGCTGGGGCCCTTGGGCACATAAGAATTTTGGGACCCTTTTGGAAAGTAAAGAAAGCTAATTAAACTAACATTTTTCTACTATGGTCTTCTATTTATTATGGGTAATCGAATATGCTGTTACTGTCTGTCCTTCGGGGCCCCCTGAGGATCCGGCCCTGGGCACGGGCCCCGTGTGCCCTTATGGTAAAGACGGTACCGACAAACAGCTGTCCCATGGAAATTCAAGTTGCCAATACGTCACGCATGCGTATTATTACCTACTCGCGCAAATTTAAAACATACCATAGTAAATCGTAAAGATCCGGAACAGAGACTTGGCCCTTTTTTATAAAACATCAGTATTAGTCACATGGCAAAACCAATGACGTATACTTAATCTTATACCTTTAAACAAGCAATTCTTGTATATTTATTTATTTATATAATTTGGACCTCTGGGATCTCGTCTTATACCTTTAAACGAGCCATTCTTGTATATTTATTTATTTATATATTGCTGGGATCTCTTTACATACATTTAGATGCTTGTTTGTAAAACTAAACAGAATTTATATAGGATCTTTTTATACTCGGAACCATCCTGGTAAGAAAGGAAGGGAGTGGAGGCCAGTCTGGCCAGTTCAAAAATTTCTAAGAGTAAGTTCTTAGAAGTTCTTACTTATCTTGACGGTTTTCATAAAAACAATAACACGGTCTGGGCCCTTCACGGAGATGCAGATTGGTGACTCAGAGGGGGGAGAGGTGGAGAGGGTTGAGGATAAATAACTTCGTGTATAATGTACATATCTTAATTGAAAAAAGTCTTCCATTAATTATGCCGTAATTTTAGCTAATTTTCTTGTTTTATTAAATAATTATCTCAATAACTCACGCGAACTTAGGGTTGCCATATGGAAGAATTAAAAGTCCTGTAAAAAATCCGGACATCACCCTAAAAATCCGGACATTTCTTGTAGCAGAGATTTGGCGTAACGCCCCGGCGGCGCGCTGCTCTCTGCGGTGTACTGTATCGTGGAGATCCACTTTTCCCTTTCCCTTCGCCCGATCCCGTAGCCCCCTCCCCGGGCGCGCATTTTATTTTTATAAGGTCATTCCTAAAAATCCGGACACATGCCAAGTCCGGCCGCAATCCGGACTAAGGGTCAAAAATTCGGACATGTCCGGACAAATCCGGACGTATGGCAACCCTACGCGAACTCATTTCAATTGAAATTTAATCGCCTTTGAAAACATCACGAAATAGGTACATTTTTAATTAATTTTTATGCACCTATTTACGCGAGAATCTCGATCCACATCATACCAGGAGACGGAGAGCAATTCCTCATTAGTATTATTTGACAGCTCGTGGGATGTGCACTGTGCATCAGTTTTGCATTTTGCAATAAGGCCGCCATGTCAAGAAATATTCTAGTGAATAAAATGTAATATTATACAGCTTTATTCTATGAATTTTGACTGGAGTCAAAGCTAACTCTGCACGGACTTTGAGAAAACAGAGTGTGGAAGTGTCATTATAAACATCAAAGTTTGATAGAAATTTGTCGTTTTTGATGATATTTCCTCACTTTGTTCTTGCAAAGTCCATGCTGACATTGCAGAGTTAGTTTTGGTCCGACTCTTCCAGATTTTTGTACTGTTCGTTTGTACTATTTAGTCGTGTACGAGTATTTAATTGTCCCATGACATGAGCTATGCTCAGACACACCCATTTTTAGGGTTTTGTACCCAAAGGATAAAAACGAGACCCTATTACTAAGACTCCACTGTCCGTCTGTCCGTCTCTCTGTTCGTCTGTCTCTCTGTCACCAGGCTGTATAAACCGTGTTGAAATTTTCACACATGATGTATTTCTGTAGCCGCTTTAACAACAAATTCTAAAAAGTACGGAACCCTCGGGGGGCGAGTCCGGCTCACATTTGTCCAGTTTTTTCAGTAGAAAAAGGCGCGAAATTCATATTTTCTATGGCAAATCAAAACTTCGCACCTAATTTTTTTAAATTTTCCGGCTTTTTCTACTGACGTAGTGGGTGTGCCAGAGTATATGTTTACGTGATAGCATGTGTGAAATTGCGCGCAAAATTTGATATATTGTCTACTTCATTTCTATCTGTGAGTACCTGTAATTGGCTTTGTATCGTTACCTAAATCTATATAATGTTTTTGCAGCTGTTGGTACTCCTTACAAAATAAAATAAATTAACTTGAACTTTTTTATAAATGTCTACGTCTATATTAGAAAGAAGTTCAAGGACACACATCTGACCTCTTAAAACAAATAATATGCAGAGGTAATAACACAAACGAGAAACAATAGAGAAATAACTAATTTACAAATGTTGTGTTTGTTAAAAAAAACGTTTTGAATCCTTAAAGCCTGTATTTGTACAAAGCTAATTATATCCAGCAAACAACGTTAACAGCAAAAAAACGTTAAGGCATTATGAATTTGTAAAAAGTTGGTAAATATAAAGCAATAAGTAAAAATGCAAAGTTTAGTGACAAGGATAAACGAAGTTAATAAGTACGCACTAACCCCTCTTTTTGTGGCTCTCAAGCAATTACAATATTATTTAACCCTAAGTGATTTTTGTTTGCAAAAAATTACAGTATAATTAATTTTAATGCCATACATAAGCCATAATGATTTCTCTACCAACCCGTCTTATAAAGGCACTGTCATTAAAATACCGAGTCCAAAAAGTAGCTATTTAACTGTACAGCGAATTTTAAAAAATCTAAACCATTTTCGGTTACAGAACTTACAGATGAAGTAACAGTGACGTCACAAAGTTTGTGAGGCCGCCCTCCAATCACAACATGTCACATTTTCTTGACGTAATTAATGGATGACCCCCAATTTGTCATAGATACAAAAATATTCTATACTTACTTCTTCCTTGCGTTATCCCGGCATTTTGCCACGGCTCGTCACATGATTTGACGTAGGCACTAGTTTTTACGAAAGCTCCTGCCATCTGACCTTCCAACCCAGAGGGGAAACTAGGCCTTATTGGGATTAGTCCGGTTTCCTCACGATGTTATCCTTCGCCGAAAACAAGAAATCGTACGATGTTTTAGGATTGAAAGTCGCACGCTCTTACAGCTACGCCACGCCACCAGCGCTTTTCACAAAAATATTCTACAAAAGTAAAATAAATATTTCAATAAAAGTATTCCTAAAGGTTAACTGCATTTTTATTGAATATTGAAGAATATTGTATGTATTATTTAATTTCCCGATATGATAGAAAGACAGACTTGTTTTTTTTTATTCTATGAAATAGGTACCTATCTAAAAGAACGGTATTTAAGAGGATCCCATGCCCCAATGACCATCGATCTGAATCCCTTAGTTTTCTAATGTTTTTGTAGCTTATCATATTAACAACAACGGCTTTAAGCAATATAGTAAGTATCCCATATTTACTTCAAAGTTCATTGTTTTCGAGATATTAGGCATCAAGTTGAACAATTTTAGGCCAAAAAACTGGTTCTGGCCATAACTTTTGTGTTAATTAGTTTAATATGTAGATTTCGTATATGTTAGATCACAGCAATCGAGAGATACGAAAAAAGTGTTTTTTTAGACAATGTTTAAAAAAATAAGTATTCGTTTTTTTTTAATCCGGTAGACAAAAATGGAGATAAAAGATTGAAGAACCGATAGCCATGTGCCTTATGATTCTATCTGTACTGCAAAAGTAAGAGATACGATTCGAAATTTGTCAAAAATCGATGAAAACCTCGGGTAGCCTCATAATGGCACTCGTTACAATTACTTATAGACCAATAGTGGGACCGGATTTTTGCACTAAAAGTTTTGATAATTCTAAAGTTGAAAAAGTGATACTTATCTGACATGGGACATATTTTTAAGCATATTTGTAAAATATGACGGAAAGTTAGAACGAGCGTTAGATATAAATTAGGTATTCATATATTTTTAGTAATGATTTTTTAATATTGAATTAAAGTGCAATGTTTAAGTTCCATCGTTTATAATATGTATGACGCTTTATAATGTAAAATTATTAGAAATTTTTTTAACGTGCTTCTTAGTCAAACTACAAATTAGCTTATTATTTTGTCGATATTGAATTAAAGTTTAATAAATCCACAACAACATATCTAAATTCTTAAGTTAATAGGCAAGCTAAAAATTTAGAAGAATAAGATATATGCTTTAGAATTAATATGCGTTTTTTGTCCTATAATATCTAATATTGAATTAGAGTCTGTAAAAATAAGTCTATTACTATAAAATAATATACGCAGCCATATTATGGAAAATAAGAAATTTCGGTGTGTAGCTTGCATTGTAATAGTAAAATATATTTAAAAAGGCGCGAAATTCATACATACGCCGCGCTGGTCCGTCAGTGTCGCCGGCGCGGCGCCCGAGAGCCTATCATAGCCTACGTATACCTCGCCCCTCGCCTCGCCCCACCTCCCGCTCACAGCACTGTCTGTCTTTTCTTATCATTCATTTGTTTGTTTACTGTGGACATATATAAATTAGATGCGGACATTACGTGAAATTAAAGGGGTCCCTTTGTTTCCCATAAAGTTTTAAGTCATAATGTATTGTTTGTCATATAAGAACCTTCGGGTTCTCGAATTAAGGTTTATTTTTGAATGACCTTAGTAGCAGTGTGATAGCGTTGACTCGGCTCGGAGAGTTGACGAATTGGCGATTCATTCGCCGAGTTGGCGGATCGGATACCAAATACCAAGTTATCAGTTAGTTTAGTGGCCGAGTTGATTAGGAAGAACATTTGAATTTCGAAATTGTAATAAAAATGTATTGTAGTAAATTCACAACTATTTTTTACCATAGTTTGTCAAAGGACTGTCTCATTTCAAACATATAGAGAATCATCATAATATCTTTGACTTACACTAGTACTAGCACCCAAAAGAAAAGGATGAATATAGTTTTTTGTTTTTATTTACTGACAAATTGGTTTGACCGACTATACCTATTTCTGGTTCCTATTGTCATGTCCTGTCCTATTCAACGTCAGTATCATATTATGTATATTATAGACCAACTGCTCAATATTACACGTATACATATTGAATATACAATAAGGTAAGTGACCTCACCTTATTGTATATTCCGTGTCGGCCGTATATGCCTATATACGGCCCACCTTAAATTAAAATGTTTTTTTTTTAATAAACAGGATATTAAGTATGAAAAACTCACTCAAATAGGTATTTTATTTATTGAAGTTTCTTCATTATACCAAAATAGTTATAAAAATATTACGATACTCTTGGAAAATATACCTTTTATAAAAGTCCTATTGTGGGCCTTATTGAACACTAGCAGGGTATTACTTAATCCCGCAAAAAATAATCATTTTGACAGTAGACAATAACAGATTTTATTGTTTTTAACTTAAGAGTTATACATATACAAATAACAATATTTGGTACTTCACAACAAGAGGATATTTATAATAAGTTAAAAATAATTCTTTTGGGCCTTATTAACTAAAGATATAAAAATTGTCTAGTTTACGCGAAAATAGTTGGTAACTAAAGTCACTAAACATAAATCTTTATTATTATTATGTTTTAACATCTGGGGGCACGGCAGTGCCCCTGCCAAGACGAGCAAAGCGCAAGGGCACTATCTGCCTTTTCTCGAAGCGCTTCGTCGTTTTTTGGAACCCTCATAACTTGGGGTTGGATTATACTAGATAAACAAAGTTCTCGGACTTATTAAGCATATCAATTGCATTGCTCTTATACTTTACATTTTATTCATATCTAAAAACTTCGATTTCGTCACTGACTCACTCACTTGATGATTATCAATACCTTTAGGGTACTACCTGAAGTCCTCTAAGAAGCTGAAATTTGATATGTAAGATAGTTTTAGTACACAAACAACAAATAAATTCAAAAACTTGAATTTTTTAATCCCTAAGGGGATGATGAGGGGGTTTAATCTTGTATGGGGAATCAATAATCGCTGAACCGATTTAGTTGAAATTTGGTATGTAGATAGGTATTGTTATGGGGAAGGATATAGAATAGATTTCAACCTCAAAGTTTACCCTTACGGGGTGAAGGCAGATTTCAACCCCAAAGTTTACCCTTACGGGGTGAAGGGTTTATATGGGGAATCAGTAAGAAGTACATTGTGTAACAGATGCCTCCAGATACTTATTTCAGGATTTTTAATAGTAAATCACCTCCAACCCTTTAAATTAGGGGATGGAAGATTGTCATAAGCAACTTACAAAAAGAAGTGAAATCCCACCAAAAACATTTTGATGTAAAATGTTGCCCAGACGAAACCATAAGGCTCGCACTGTCAAAAAGTTATCAGATCTCTTGCCAAGCTTCTAACTCTACAAGCCCTAACTTCACTAGCTCTACACCTTAGTCAAAGTATGTGGCTCGGCCGTTTCGTTTCTACAAGAACTACTGTATGTATAATAAAAAAACCGCCCAAGTGCAAGTCGGACTCGCGTTCCAAGGGTTCCGTACATTACACAATTTTTAACAATATGTTTTTTTAGTGAAAAGTGAGTAAAATGTCTTTTAAAAACCCGTAGGGATCGGATCAAAAACTAAGTACTTAAGTCCGACTCACGCCACAGATTATACAATAGTTCTTACGAACAGATACTTATCTCTCAAACAAAACGCAAATACCGACCGTTTTGATACCTACACAAAAATACAATGGAGTGACCTTCAACGCGCCGCTCCCCGCACCGCGCGCACCGGCACAACGCTAGGGTTGCTGACGCTTAGAAATGCTAAATAAATACCCACTTAAACAGAGGAGTGAAATAAAAGGAAAGCTAAATCTTAAATTATACCTAATATTCCGATTATGCTTGTGTTTGCGAAATAGTCATTTTAAAAGGTCATATGTCCCTGCAGTAACCGCAGTGCCGCAGCGCCGTTTTATAAACCGCGCAATAATCCCAGCAAGAATTAGTTTTAAAACTTCGTGTAATTTAAAACCAGATAGAGATTAATGTTACATAGTAAAGAAAAATAATAGAAACCCTATGAATAAAGGTAATTAATTATAAGTTAACCAGAGCAAAAATGAGTAGGCACTTTCCGGTGTAAACTTACTGTCGTTAAAATAAACATTTACCAAAATAAATTAAAAAATTACTACCTATTTCAAATAGATAGATATCTAAATCTATACATTTGTCACACATATTAAACATTACATGTTTAATTAAAAAAAATTCAATAGTAGGTAGGTACCTACTACCCGCGCGATTCGAACTTTAAGATATCGCGCCGTTAGACATTCACTAGATATGAAATAGTAAAGATATGTGACGTTCCACGGCAAAAGGTACCTTATGGCGGCTGGCGCTTACGCTTATTATTATCGCCACTCCAATATTCAGTCGGGGCAATGGTACCTTTTGCCGTGGAACGTCACATATCTTTACTATTTCTTATCTAGTGCATCTCTAATTCATTTCCCGAATCCCGCCGTACGTGTAACTATCGTAAAAATTGACAGTGCGGCGCGTGGTGACGTGCGTACGTGAGCGCGTGTGGCAACCAACTGGCTTGCTTTTCTACCGTGAACGGGAGCAGATTCGTAGGTATTAATCCGAGCTCGCGCAGAGAGTTCCATAGGCCTGCTCACGCTTAGCTCCACATTTCTAATAGGTTTTCCTGTCATCTATAGGTAAAGAGCTAATATGTGTATTTTTTTTTTCATAATAAAAAGACCCAGTAGTTTCGGAGATAAGGGTAATGTTAATTTTTTGCCTGTTTTCTTAAATAACTTCTAAACTATTTATTTTAAAATTATGAAAAAAATATATTTGAGATTCTAATTCTAAAATGAGCCCCTTCATTTGATATATAACAAAGATATAGTTTTTTTTTCTTCTATTTATCATTCATCTCAAAAGTGACCCCTTTATTTAAATTTATATTACATATTTACTTTACATGTACGTCTTTGGGTTATAGACAAATTTCAACTTATTAGTCCAGTAGTTTCGGAGCAAATAGGCTGTGACAGACGGACAGCCAGACACACGAGTGATCCTATAAGGGTTCAGTTTTATTCCTTTTGAGGTACGGAACCCTAAAAATAATGATTATAATAAGTTTTTCACCTTATGCCCATGTGGCGGTAGCAAAACAGCCAAGCCACATATTTTGACTAAGGTGTAGAGTTAGTGAAGGGGCTTGTAGAGTTTGAAGCTTGGCTCGACAAGAGATCTGATAACTTTTTAACAGTGCGAGTCTTAGGCTTATGGTTTCGTCTTAGCAACATTTTACATGAAAATGTTTTTGGTGGGATAATTTTTTACAGTATAAATATTTATTCGTAACAGTTAGTATTATCTTTTAACATGATTTTTACTGTACATCTGGGCCCTATTTCTCCAACGTGACAGGTGCGACATTTGTCGACATCACTGTTACTGACGTCACAGGCCTTTATTATAGGCTACGGTAACCGCTTACCATCAGACGAGCGGTGTGGTTGTTTGCCACCAACCAGTGTTGGGCGTAATTAATTACTCGTGTAATTTAATTACTAATTTATACATGTAATTAAAATTTTTGTAATTTAATTATATGTAATTAATTTTTCTGTGTAATTTGCAATTGTGATTACATTAATTAGTAATTAAATTACTCAATTACTTTTCATTTACCTTTTTAATAATATGCAAATATGAACAAATTTACTTGTAGTAATTATAAAGAAAAACTTTTATGAATTCCATTATACGCTGGATAACGTTATAACATATTTTTTATCCCTGGAATCATACCTTTACAGGGTACTATGTGACAAACCACGTTGAATATGGCGGTCGGCGCTTACGTCGCGTAGCACCGCATTAGTATTGGGGCGCCGGTAATAATGACGTAAGCGCCGACCTAAGGTGCCTTTCGGGTTGGACTGTAGCAAAGGGGGGGCTGGGACTTGGACAATTGTCACAAGAAATACGACAGTTGTCACGAAATTCCGACACAGAACTCATTTACTGTCAAGAATTACCGAAAGTTCTTTGAAATCTTGTGTCAATTGTCATCATTATCATCATAAACATCACAAGAAAGATACCTGTTTTTTGCCGATATAATAAAGTTTTTTTTTAATAATACAATGATAGTGACAAACAGGAATAAGGCCCGTCCGATGGTAAGCTATAACCGTAGCCCATGGATGCCTGTGACGTCAGCAACAATGAGACTTGTCGAATTGTCGCACCTGTCACGTTGGTGAAATAGGGCCCTGGTGCTACATTACGACACCGGTGCTATAATAAGCACATTAAAACACTCCCTTTGGCCGTGTTTTAAAATTCGTCATTCGTTGCAAAATTTCTATTTTTCGCACTTCTATCGTAAATAACTACCTATGTATTAATAAAAAAAGTTACCTATAAAAGTAAGTAGTTACTGCCTTTAAAAAGTATAAGTGTCTAAATGTTATTAGACTTTTTGATTCTTTAAAACGTCTTTAGGTCAATAAAGCAAGTGAAAAATTATTAGAGTTAGACCAAGAAAAGTCTGCAGCGATTTGGACAGCCCACACAGTGAAGGTGTTATTTATAAGTCATAATTTCATAGAAGTTTCTTCAAATCGGCCTTATTAATGAGAGATTAAAAATATTCAAAATTATCTTAAAATATTTTAATCTATTATTTCATCTCATACGTTCAATAAGGCCCGGGACTGGACCTTTTTACCTGCACTGACAGTGGATCTTCTTAGCAACAAGTACAAATTCAGAATAATAGGGAGCAACTGCTATTTTTGAATGCTGGGCCTTGTTACCCGCCGGGCCTCATATGCCTGCACCTCACCTACCTTATTTATTTGTTTTACAAGGGGAAAATTTGTTGATTAATCGTGCTAATATTGATACCCAAACAAGCAAAACATTCTAAAATTGAACCACAAGCGTAGCGAGTGGTTCGCAAAGTTGAACCTCGAGCGTAGTGAAGGTTTCAAGGGACGAGGGTTAAATAAAATTTTCACTACATCAGCTCGTAAAGGCCCTCTTGATTGTTCGAAACGGATAAGAAGAGTGGCATTTAATTTGATGCAAATTTTGAGTTGTTTCCGTAGGTATACTCGTAAAGCTCAGTTGGTTGGTAAAATTGACTTTAAAATGATAAATATTGAATAACGTTAGTTTGAAATTGATTTAAATGATAAAGTAAATATTATCGGAGATATATATATCGGATATCGCTCCTAAACAAAAAATATATGTCGCTAGTCATTTATAACCTAAAAGCGCCAAATTACGCAAAATTATATTGAAATGACACCTGTCTATTGAATTTGAAGAATACTTTAACAAGGGTGGTTATCTGTATGACAATGCACCTAAAATAATTTTCAAATGTATCTATTATTTCTATACTTAACACGATAACGAATTCTACGTAAACCAAACCGCGGGCAATCCCTAGTACATATAGAAATAAATAAGTGTAGGTAAGTTTCCATTAGTGTACCTACTATTAACAATATAACTATTTACCATTGATAATAATTTTATAAACGTTTTGCGTATTTTTTACGGGCACCGCGCTAATCGCTAGCCCGCCACCGTCGATCGCTGCCTCCTGCCACGGCGCACAGCGCCGCGCGCGAAAACGCCGCGCGTTTGAAATGTAACTCAATATAAGCGCGGAATGCATACTTACGTATCAGTATTTAGTGTCGCCGTGATTTTATATTTCTAATATTTTGTGTGGGAACTAAGATCTTTATTATGACCGTGTAATATTAACTCTACAAACTTTAATTCAATATTGGCTATACTGCTTAACCAGAAATCAATATCTAGACAAGCACATTGTCTACATTTCTAACTTTTTACAAGTATACTAAGTTGATAGATAATATCGTAATTTTACAATATCAGCTACTTTAATTCTTTATTGACAAAGTAATTCGTGTTTTTACGTTCACCAGAAAGCAGCTGTTCCAGATTTCTAAAAACCGAATATTGTGAATAAATTAAAGTGTTATTGAACATGTTACAGTTTTTTGTAACTTTAATTTTATATTTACATAGTTATTTAGCAAAATTGAAATATTTAAATATGGCCGAACGCTCCACCTATAATTTTCTAATATTTTACATAAATGTTATTTAACATGCATGCAATAACATATCAAAAAAGAAAAAACTTTAATGTTATCAAAACCCATTTTTGTTCCACCGCTGGTCTATTAATCAAACATAAATTCTTAATGAATGTACATCATTTTATTGGCTATGCAAGGTTGTTTTTATGCCTTACTTTATTTGAAAATAAACATGGAATTATAACCGTTCTATGCTTAGGCACGAGATTGACATAAGACAGTTGGGCGATAAAAATGGGTACTTATAATGATTTTATTGTGTCACAGTGTGTGGACAGTTTAATTGTGTCTGCTCACAGTAATTAAACAATTTATATATCATGAGTTGAATAAAGAAATTAAAATACCACTCCGTTTAATGGTGGTACCTAGTTCTTCTGTTTTATACACTTTTGTAACATTACCGTTGACTACTAGAAGAAAGCGTTGGATGTCATGACCCTCATATTTTCATTCTTTGGGCAAAAATAATAATTGTTAATTGGCACCTGTATAAAGAAAAGTTTTTACATAACACTTAAATTTACTAGCCTCTCAGTCTGATGGCGTCAACATTAAAAAAAAAAACATTAAAACAATAATAGAAAACGTTATTTGTATGGGTACAGAGATCTCGTGACAAGAAGTCGGGTCGCATCAAGAATGCTCAAGAACGCTGTCATAGCTGTGGCATACTAATAATAAGGAAAAATAAATAACAGAAAAACGTTTAAATGGAAACGTGTAAGTATATAAAAATAAACAACCCCCAACGCAATGAAACGGATAAACCCATTTTGATAAAACATATCTAAGAACCAACACTAGAAATAGATTAAAAAAAACCGGACAAGTGCGAGTTGGACTCGCTCAGCGAGGGTTCCGTACTTTTTAGTATTTGTTGTTATAGCGGCAACACCGCTATACATTACACATCATCATCATTATCATTATACATCATCTGTGAAAATTTCAACTCACGGTTCATGAGATACAGCCTGGTAGTGGTGACAGACGGACGGACGGACGGACAGCGGAGTCTTAGTAATAGG